>NC_091283.1:642898734-643199716 GCF_032444005.1 Ranitomeya imitator | reverse complement strand
GGAACCTGTCACCCCGAAAATCGCGGGTGAGGTAAGCCCACCGGCATCAGGGGCTTATCTGCAGCATTCTGTAATGCTGTAGATAAGCCCCCGATGTTACCTGAAAAAGGAGAAAAAGACGTTAGATTATACTCACCCAGGGGCGGTCCCGCTGCTGGTCAGGTCGGATGGTTGTCTCCAGTCCGCTGCGGCGCCTCCCATCTTCATTACAAGACGTCCTCTTCTGATCTTCAGCCACGGCTCCGGCGCAGGCGTACTTTCCTCTGCCCTCTAGAGGGCAGAGGATATTACTTCAGTGCGCATGCGCCGGAAAGGTCAGAGGCCCGGCGCCTGCGCACTGCAGTACTTTGTCTGCCCTCAACAGGGCAGAGCAAAGTACGCCTGTGCCGGAGCCGTGGCTGAAGATCAGAGGAGGACGTCTTGTAATGAAGATGGGAGGTGCCGCAGCGGACCAGAGACAACCATCCGACCTGACCAGCAGCGGGACCGCCCCTGGGTGAGTATAATATAACGTCTTTTTCTCCTCTTTCAGGTAACATCGGGGGCTTATCTACAGCATTACAGAATGCTGCAGATAAGCCCCTGATGCCGGTGGGCTTACCTCACCCGCAATTTTTGGGGTGACAGGTTCCCTTTAAACTACCCCCTTCTGCTAAACAAAATCTCAAATCAACTGAAGGCGTGGCAAGATCTCGCGCTCTCACTCATGGGGAGGGCTTATTTTATCAAAATGATCAGTATGGCCAAGCTGATATATCCACTTCAAACAATACCCTTCTGCTCAAGCATTCTGATATTAACTTTCTCAATAATCAGTTTGGCCAATTCATTTGGAGGAAAAAGCGCCCAGAATTGGTCTATCGAAACTAATGGCTTCGGAAGATGATGGAGGTATAAATTTCCCTAGCGTTAGGAATTATAACCTGGCTTGCCTCATGCGACATTTCTATAGAGCAGGGGTCCCCAACTCCAGTCCTCAAGGCCCACCAACATGTCATGTTTTCAGGATTTCCTTAGTCTTGCCCAGGTAATAATTGCATCACCTGTGCAATGCAAAGGAAATCCTGAAAACATGACCTGTTAGTGGGCCTTGAGGACTGGAGTTGGGGACCTCTGCTATAGAGACTCCACATAAGATGCAGATTTCGTATTCCCTCTAGATCTGACAGCAATATTACATTCTCGCCTTTCTTCCCTACCCCCCGCTTTAAAGCAATCGGCTACATTCAGAGATATGATTTTGGCGTGGAAGGCGGTGAGGAAGAAATACAGCCTCTCATTTAGAATTTCCAAATACTGTATATACTCGAGTATAAGCTGCCCCGAGTATAAGCCGACCCCCCCTTATTTTGCCACAAAAAACTGGGAAAACTTAACCCTGCTGTTCTGTTTAGATTTCACATACACTTGTACTGTTCCCGGTCATTTTTGACCGTCCTTATAAAATAATCATTTTTAGCTAATCTAAGTGGGTTTTTTAAACAGTTTTTGCACTATTATATTGCTTGTGAAGATGGTTGTTCAAATACCAGAAAAAAAAATAAATACAAAGCTTGTTTTATATTTTTTTTATATCCAAAAGGGAACATGGTATTTTTTCGATTTTTGTAAAAATTGATTATTTTTGCAGATAAAAAAAAAATCTTGATCTAAATGTTAACTATAAGTAATAATATCAAACATTATGTAGATATACTTTTTTCAAAGGCAAAAAAAAAAAAAAAAAAAAAAAAAAGCTTTTTTCTCTATAAAATGGCAAAAAACGTTGTTTTTTATACACTTATACTGTTCCCGGTCATTTTTGACCGGACCTAACAAAGTTGTGATTTGTACCTAATTCAAGTGTTATTTGATTACCTGTTGCATTGTTTTACTGTATGTGAACATGGTTTTCAATAATCAGATGAAAAATTAAATCAAAAACTTTTATTTTTTGAATCAAATAAATTAACATTTTTTGCAATATTTGCTTCATATTGCACATAAAAACTTTTCTTTATTCTAAACTACAGTGGGGCAAAAAAGTATTTAGTCAGTCAGCAATAGTGCAAGTTCCACCACTTAAAAAGATGAGAGGCGTCTGTAATTTACATCATAGGTAGATCTCAACTATGGGAGACAAACTGAGAAACAAAAATCCAGAAAATCACATTGTCTGTTTTTTTAACATTTTATTTGCATATTATGGTGGAACATAAGTATTTGGTCAGAAACAAACAATCAAGATTTCTGGCTCTCACAGACCTGTAACTTCTTCTTTAAGAGTCTCCTCTTTCCTCCACTCATTACCTGTAGTAATGGCACCTGTTTAAACTTGTTATCAGTATAAAAAGACACCTGTGCACACCCTCAAACAGTCTGACTCCAAACTCCACTATGGTGAAGACCAAAGAGCTGTCAAAGGACACCAGAAACAAAATTGTAGCCCTGCACCAGGCTGGGAAGACTGAATCTGCAATAGCCAACCAGCTTGGAGTGAAGAAATCAACAGTGGGAGCAATAATTAGAAAATGGAAGACATACAAGACCACTGATAATCTCCCTCGATCTGGGGCTCCACGCAAAATCCCACCCGTGGGGTCAGAATGATCACAAGAACGGTGAGCAAAAATCCCAGAACCACTCGGGGGGACCTAGTGAATGAACTGCAGAGAGCTGGGACCAATGTAACAAGGCCTACCATAAGTAACACACTACGCCACCATGGACTCAGATCCTGCAGTGCCAGACGTGTCCCACTGCTTAAGCCAGTACATGTCCGGGCCCGTCTGAAGTTTGCTAGAGAGCATTTGGATGATCCAGAGGAGTTTTGGGAGAATGTCCTATGGTCTGATGAAACCAAACTGGAACTGTTTGGTAGAAACACAACTTGTCGTGTTTGGAGGAAAAAGAATACTGAGTTGCATCCATCAAACACCATACCTACTGTAAAGCATGGTGGTGGAAACATCATGCTTTGGGGCTGTTTCTCTGCAAAGGGGCCAGGACGACTGATCCGGGTACATGAAAGAATGAATGGGGCCATGTATCGTGAGATTTTGAGTGCAAACCTCCTTCCATCAGCAAGGGCATTGAAGATGAAACGTGGCTGGGTCTTTCAACATGACAATGATCCAAAGCACACCGCCAGGGCAACAAAGGAGTGGCTTCGTAAGAAGCATTTCAAGGTCCTGGAGTGGCCTAGCCAGTCTCCAGATCTCAACCCTATAGAAAACCTTTGGAGGGAGTTGAAAGTCCGTGTTGCCAAGCGAAAAGCCAAAAACATCACTGCTCTAGAGGAGATCTGCATGGAGGAATGGGCCAACATAACAACAGTGTGTGGCAACCTTGTGAAGACTTACAGAAAATGTTTGACCTCTGTTATTGCCAACAAAGGATATATTACAAAGTATTGAGATGAAATTTTGTTTCTGACCAAATACTTATTTTCCACCATAATATGCAAATAAAATGTTAAAAAAACAGACAATGTGATTTTCTGGATTTTTTTTTATATACAAACTTTTCAAAAAAAAAAAAAAAGGTTTTTTGTCAAAAACAAATGATAAATGCGATCAATGTATTACTTGCATTGATCACATGTATAATTTACATGACGCTTGCACAAGTATTTTGCACATTTGCAACACATAATATTAGATTTATGGTTACTGGACGTTGGACAGAATGAGCATCTTTTTCGCTTGCAGCTGGTTGCGATGGTGGAAGCCGTTTCAGTATCAGTGGTGGTCGAAGCTGTTGGCTCGCCGTCTCCACCATGCTCTCGAATTTGTCGGGCCACTTTTTCTGCACTCTCATTTCTTGGATTTCGTGGCCGTGTTTTTACATATGGATTAGTGAGAGACTTCCCCAATTCCTCAATAAAAAGCCGTCGTTTGTGTAATTTTTTTTCTTGCCATTTGGGGTTTATTTCCCGCCACAATACAAAGGCATTATAGGCAGATACATCGATCAGGTTGTAAAAGAGAATCATAGGCCACCTATTTGTTTTTCTTTTACATGTATACGTGCCTACAAGCTGGTCTAATGTGTCAACAGCACCTTTAGTGGCGTTATAGTGAAGAATCATGTCTGGCTTTCTGTCATCTCTCTCACTTATTTTTGCATCATGGTGCATGGTGCTCATGAGGATAACTTGTTTATTTTTTTGGGGAACGTACGACACTACCGTAGTGTCCTTTGTAAAATAAAACATTGAACTGTGTACGTCTCTCTTATTGAGGATACCCTGTGGAAGTTCAGGTTTATTTTTTCGTACAGTACCCAGCATAGTTATATTGTTTTTTTGTAACATCTGCCCCAATTGGTAGGATGTGAAGAAATTGTCACAGGTAACGTTTCTCCCTTTGAGTCCATGGGTCAAGTCCAAAACTACCCTCATGCCTTGGTTTTTTTCAGGTCTTTCTAGAGGGTTTTTTCCAATATATACTTGAACATTTGCAGCATATGATGTTTTACTGTCACACAGAGTCCAGATTTTTATACCGTATTTTGCTGGTTTACTTGGAATGGGCACCTGCCTCTAAATGACACCAGCTGCTCATCAACAGTGACATTTTCTACGGTATTATAACATTTTGGGAGTATCTCGACCCATTTACTCCACAAATCCCTAATTGGGGCAAGTTTATCTGTGCTTCTTCTTTCAGATCTATCCGTTTTGTCATCAAACCGTAGAACTCTGGAAATTTCGTGGAATCTTTCTAAAGACATGGTGGCCCTAAATATATGGCGCCCCGTTTCCGAATTCCACAAACTTTTAGTGGACTCTCCATATGATTTGTATACTCCAGCTAATAGAAGTAACCCGATGTAAGCATTCATAGCCGTCACATCGAAGTTCTTCCATTTATCGCCATAAACCTTTAAAATTAAAAAAAAATCATGATTTACAATATGAAATGTTGACAACTGAATGGAACTAGATCTATATGAACAGCAGGGTAAATAAAAACCAGTGAAATAAATTGCGCATAGCTATACTGGAAGCGAATCCGTCGGCTGTATCGCAACTTGAAAATGTTGGTATGTGTAAATCTTTTCTGACCAAAAGTAGTCAGATACATTGATAAATAGTAGTAGATGCAATATATAGTTCAAAATGAGGTGATAGCACCTTTATTTTTGTCAAAAATTGTCTGGAGAGCTGAATAAAGGCCTATCGGTCATTTTTGACCGAACAGTACAAGTGTAAAAAAAATTGTACCAAATAAAGTAAACAAAAATTAAAAAAAAAAAAAATTTCCACAGAGAGTACCCCCCTAATGACGAAAAGTCAGGGAGCCTCAAGTCTCAGAATCACACGCTGAATTTTTATAACATTATAGAATTTCAAAAACGGTCATTTTTGACCTAACAGAACAGCAGGGTTAATGACTCGAATATAAGCCTAGGGTGGTAAATGCAGCAGCTACCGGTAAATTTCAAAAGTAAAAATAGATACCAATAAAAGTAAAATTAATTGAGACATCAGTAGGTTAAGTGTTTTTGAATATCCATATTGAATCAGGAGCCCCATATAATGCTCCATAAAGTTTGATGGGCCCCATTAGATGTTCCATATTAAAATATGCCCCATATAATCCTGCATAAAGGGTAATAAGGGCCCCATAAGATGCTCCATACAGTCACTTGCCCCATATAGTGCTGCACAAGCGTTATGGCCCCATAAGATGCTCCATACAGTCACTTGCCCCATATAATGCTGCACAAGTGTTATGGCCCCATAAGATGCTCCATACAGTCACTTGCCCTATATAAAGCTGCACAAGCGTTATGGCCCCATAAGATGCTCCATACAGACACTTGCCCCATATAGTGCTGCACAAGTGCTATGGCTCCATAAGATGCTCCATACAGTCACTTGCCCTATATAATGCTGCACAAGCGTTATGGCCCAATAAGATGCTCCATACAGTCACTTGCCCCATTATAGTGCTGCACAAACGTTATGACCCCATAAGATGCTCCGTACGTACAGTCACTTGCCCCTTATAGTGCTGCACAAATGTTATGGCCCCATAAGATGCTCCGTACAGTCACTTGCCCCTTATAGTGCTGCACAAACGTTATGGCCCCATAGATGCTCCATACAGACACTTGTCCCATATGCTTTTGCTGCGATAAAAAAAAATAAAAAATCACATATTCACCTCTCTTCGCTCAGGACCTCCGGCACTTTCAATATTTACCTGCTCTTTGTTCCGGTGCGGCTCCGTCTTAAGCACTGACGTTCAGCAGAGGGCGCGCACTGACCACGTCACCGCGCCCTCTGACCTGAGCGTCACAGCCAGAGGATGCTGAAGACGGAGCCGCACCGGAACGAGGATCTATGAATCTATGATTTACTCCACAATGAAACCAAATTTGATAGATCCCTCAACCAGACACTTTTTTATAAATACTGGAGGCTACAGTTGGGTGAAGTTGATGCTCCCTCCAGGATTAGAAAAGGATGGTCCCACTTCCGAAAACACATAATAAATGAATCTTGGAGGTAGACCCAATGTAAAATCATGCATGGAGCTATATATGACTTTAACATCCACAAACCAGACCATAACCCTGACAGACTTACAGCATTCACTAGATGCCAGCTTCCTAAATCGGAACTATTACATGGAGTGTGGTCATGCCATTCTGTCGCCCCTTTTTGAGATTCAATATCCGAGCTAATAACCAAATTATAGTGCACTGTAAAGCAGATGACGAGGATCCTGCACTCTTGGGATGGGCTGGAGATGAGGGGAGGGGGAGAGAAGGGTCCCGCTAAACTTTCACACATTATAGTGATTTTGGCAAAAAAGCTAATCCTTTAGGCTATGTGCACACGTTCAGGATTTCTCGCAGAAAATTCCTGAGAAAAACTGGACATTTTCTGCAAGAAAACTGCATGCGTTTTTGCCACAATTTTGCCGCCTTTTTGCCGTTGTTTTTTCCGGACACTTCCCAATGCATTTTGTAGTGGGAAATCCGCAAAAAACCTGCAAAATTAATGAAGATGCTGCGGTTTTTACCGCGATGCGTTTTTTTCGCGGAAAAAACGCATCGTGTGCACAAAACATGCGGAATTCATTCTAAATGATGGGATGCTTATTGTATGCGGTTTTTTTTGCGGTTTATAGCGTTTTTATCGGGAAAAACCCGCAAAAAAACGCAACGTGTGCACACAGCCTTAACATTGGCTCAGCTCATCTGCACCATTACTCTCTGACCTAGTAGTCCAATTATATCACTACTAGATGGTGGCCCGATTCTAACGCATCGGGTATTCTAGAATATGTATGTAGTTTATTTATGAAGTTTTCAGAATAATGCAATTTATACACAGGATTCGGCTGGCCAGCCGCGACCAATTAGCGAAGCGTGGTTCAAATTCCGCGCCAATTCGCGGGCGGACTGCGCCTGTCGCTGATTGTTTGCGGCCGTGCGTGACCAATCAGTGAAGCCAGGGCCGGCTCCAGGTTTTTGAGGGCCCCTGGCGAAAGAGTCTCAGTGGGCCCCCCTCTTTAACACATACCACGATTCATGATGCACAGATACAGCAGAGAAATATAGCACAGCCAAGTAGCATATAACACAGCCCACGTAGTATATAGCACAGCCACATAGTATACAGCACAGCCACATAGTATACAGCACAGCCACATAGTATATAGCACAGCCACGTAGTATATAGAAGTCACATAGTATATAACACAGCCACGTAGTATATTGCCCAGCCACGCAGTATATAGCACAGCCCACATTGTAATTAGCAGACACGTAGTATATTGCCCAGCCACGTAGTATATTGCCCAGCCACATAGTATATTGCCCAGCCACATAGTATATTGCCCAGCCACATAGTATATTGCCCAGCCACGTACTATATTGCCCAGCCACGTACTATATTGCCCAGCCACGTACTATATTGCCCAGCCACGTACTATATTGCCCAGCCACGTACTATATTGCCCAGCCACGTACTATATTGCCCAGCCACGTACTATATTGCCAAGCCACGTACTATATTGCCCAGCCACGTACTATATTGCCCAGTCACGTACTATATTGCCCAGCCACGTACTATATTGCCCAGCCACGTACTATATTGCCCAGCCACGTACTATATTGCCCAGCCACGTACTATATTGCCCAGACACGTAGTATATAGCAGACACGTAGTATATAGCAGACACGTAGTATATAGCAGACACGTAGTATATAGCAGACACGTAGTATATTGCCAGCTACGTAATATTAACACCAAGAATGAACACCAGGCCATAACATATGAAAAAAATTACAAACTTTATTTTGAACATATCTAAAACCATATACCACACATAAAATTATGGAGCAACCAAAATACAGAGACAAACAACAGGTATGACTGGAACAGTGGCAAAGAACTATATATATATATATATATATATATATATATATATATATATATATATATATATATATATAAGGAGTAACCTTCCAATCAATCATATAGTGCGTATATACACACCCGCAAGAAAGAAAAAAAAAAAAAAATCCTGCAGGTGTAGCCAGTAGTGTCCCCAATGCAGCGGTCATAGATGACAATGCCCAAAGATTATTTACATAGAATATAAGAAATATGTATGTATTAATGTTAAATATATTAAAAGACTAATAGGGAATAAATATATCTTAGTAACAAGTGCAATGTCACCGACAGCCGCAGCATCATGGACAACCACCGTGCAGTCACCAAAATGTTCACAGTACATATAGAGGAAGGACCATAGTTACCAAATGTAAGCCACCAGTCAGGGACCCACGACACCCGACGCGCGTTTCGCTGAGGAAAGCTTCGTCCAGCTACGTAATATATTGCAGAGCCACATAGTATATTGCCCAGCTATGTAATATATTGCACAGCCACGTAATATACTGCACAGCCACGTAATATATAGCACAGCCACGTAGTATATAGCACAGCCACGTAGTATATAGCACAGCCACGTAGTGTATAACACTGCCCATGCAGTATATAACACAGGCCACGTAGTATAGAGCACAGCGATGTAGTATATTGCCCAGCCACGCAATATATACCACAGCCACGTAGTATATAGCACAGCCCATGCAGTATCTAACATGGCCCACGTAGTATATAGCAATGTGGGCACCATATCCCTGTTAAAAAAAATGAAAATAAAAAAGTTATATACTCACACTCCGTCAGCCCCCCGGACCCAGGCAAGTCGTTTACCGATGCTCCTCGCGACGCTCCAGTCCCAAGAGTGCATTGCGGTCACGCGAGATGGTGACGTAGCGGTCTCTCGAGACCGCTACGTCATCATCTCGCGAGACCGCAATGCATAAACCGGATCGTCGCGAGGAACAGGAAAGGCGCCAGAAGGTGAGTATATAATGATTTTTTATTTTTTTTTTTCTTATTTTTAACATTAGATCTTTTTACTATTGATGCTGCATAGGCAGCATTAATAGTAAAAAGTTGGTCACACAGGGTTAAAGGGAACCGGTCACCCCCCTCAGGCGTTTGTAACTAAAGGCTATGTTCACACGTAGGAAGGGGGCTGCGGGTTCTCCCGCGGGTTTTCCCGCAGCAGATTTGATAAATCTGCAGGGCAAACCCGCTGCGGTTATCCCTGCAGATTTATCGCGGTTTGTGTTGCGGGTTCCGCTGCGGGTTTATCCTGCACTTGTTTTACTATTGATGCTGCATATGCAAATATGCATATGCAAATCTTCCCTGCAGCAAACGCTGCTGCAGGGAAGATATGAATGGCGGATTCAGCACCAGTGGGGGGGGGACAGCACTTAATGTAGCGCTGTCTCCTGCACGGTACACGGACTGCACACGGACAATGTCCGTGTGCGGTACGTGTTTTACACGGACCCATTGACTTTAATGGGTCCGTGTAATACGTGCGCTCCCACCAACACTGACATGTCTCCGTGTTTGGCACACGGAGACACGGTCCACAAAAAAATCAATGACATCTGAACAGATGCATTGATTTTTATGTGTCTACGTGTGTCAGTGGCTCCGGTACGTGTGGAAACTGTCACCTCACGTACCGGAGCCACTGACGTGTGAAACCGGCCGAACAGACACAGGCACGTTCACATACACACAGGATAATACACATGCACGCTGACACACAGGATAATACACATGGATACTTAAACACGGTATGTTCAGAGCACAACAGTGTGATGATCTCCCTGATGTGCACTGAACAGGTCGGCAGGGAGAGGTGATCGCACCCTGTACTGTACTACTAATTACAGCCTGCGATCTCCGCAGATACTCACAAGAAAATATACATGCACGCTAACACACAAGAAAATAATGCATGCTCACACACAGGAAAATACACATGCACGCTCACACTCACAGGAAAATACACAAGCACGCTCACACACACACACACAGGAAAATACACATGCACGGTCACACAGAGGAAAAAACACATGCACGCTCACGCATGCAGGTTCACACAGGAAAATACACATGCACGTTCACACACACACAGGAAAATACACATGCACGTTCACACACACACAGGAAAATACACATGCACACTCACACAAACCGGAAAATACACATGCACGCTCATACAGGAAAATACACATGCACACTCACACACACAGGATTATACACATGCACGCTCACACACAGTGTGTTCAGAGCACAACAGTGTAATGATCTCCCTGCTGTACCCTGTTTAGGTCAGCGGGAAGAGGTGATCGCAGCCTGTACTGTACTACTAATTACAGGCTGTGATCACCGCAGATACTTACACTGGACCTCCGCTCCCTGGCATATTCTCCCCCATGCAGTACTGAGCAGTGTGCGATGACAGGGAAAAATGAAGCCTACAGCATACGCTCCGGGCTAGAACAAAATGGCAGGGATCTCCACCCACAGCGGTGACCTAGACAGCCCAGGGTGCATGCCCAAATCACAGCTAAGCGGCCTCAATGCTAGAGATATGGTCGGTGTCCGACCGCACGCTCTTTCATGCCCATGGCTGCCGTGAAGTGTGCAAGTGTTGTGCTTAGACACTCCCCCACCAATGAGAATGGCATCCGCCAGTGGCTAAATAAAAAAATTAAAGCAGTTCATTTAATTTTGTATTAAAAATTGATAATATAATCAAAAATTATTCACACAAAAATTAAAATCACGGCATCTTCCCGCATGTATAAAAAAGGTAACTAAGCACCTAATTTGCATATTAGGTGTGGACATTATGCAGCGTCAAAACCGCAGAAGATACTAAACGTGGGAATGTACCCTAATGCAGTGATACTAAGTACCACGACAAGCTGACGTCTAAGGCTACTTTCACACTTGCGCCGTGTGACGTCCGTCGCAATGCGTCATTTTGGGGAAAAAACGGATCTTGTAAATGTGCCCACAGGATGCGTTTTTTGCCCATAGACTTGTATTGCGTCCGTCGTGCACTGGATGCATTGTGTTTTGGCAGACTGTCAGCACAAAAAAAACGTTCAATGTAAAGCTTTTTCGTACGTCGGATCTGCCATTTCCTACCGCCCCCTCCTCCCCGGCACCTAGACTGGGCAGTGGATGCGTTGAAAACCTGCATCCGCTGCCAACTTCGTGACAAAATTTCACAACGTACGTCGGTACGTCGCGCCGACGCTTAGCGACGGACCCGTACCGACGCAAGTGGGAAAGAAGCCTAAGTCAGCCTTTTTATGACTTTCCCCTTATGCTGTGATGTACCATAGTAACAGCACATAGTGATCTTTGGCAGAATTGCATGTTTCGCAGCTAAAGTCAGTGTAGCCTGGGTCTTACAAGGTCAGGCACCCTAACAGCACATGCCACGGTCAAACTCTGTGCACTGCATACTCCTCCATAAAAAATTAAAATACAAAACTGTTATTGCAGTAATCGCACTGATCTGGAGAATCCTGTTTCCAGGTTTTCTTTATCACACCAAACACTCTAAAAACAACATTTAAAAAAAATGATGGCAGAATAATTTTTTCACACCACTCAAGACAGTTTTTCCACATTTTTCATTACTTTATATGATAAAATAGATAGTGTTTTTCAGAACTACAACTCATCCTGCAAAATAACATGCTCGAGTACGGCTATGTCAGAAAATAATAAAAAAAAAATATGACTGTTGGAAGAAAAGAAGGAAAAAGCGAAAGCGCAAACAAATAATCACCAGGACGAGAAAGAGGTTACATGCTGCATCTAAATACTTATCAAAATCCTGTCAGGCGAAAGGGCTTTCCACAGTTTCCAGAAAAAGCAAATTAAAATGAGGCAAGCAAAATAATGCAATAAATCTACATATATTACAAATAACAGAACATGAAATGGGCTATACGAATACTTTATGCAACAGTTACAGTAGCTGTTCTACTAATCTGCGGGCAGTACTAAGCTTAGAATGCGCCATTCGCCAAGATGGTTGCACATTAATTCCATCTCTTTCTATGGATACCCTTTGTAAGTGCAATACATAAAGTCTGACATTATGCATAAACGTACGTAATATTAGACCCACGCTATTTAGCTACTTCCACAATTTGTCGGATTTGCTGTTTGTTTTTATATTAAAAAAAAAATGATGAGGCGCACTGCCGCCATTTTGTGCCCTTTCTTACCGCCAATTTGTACCTTTACTTCCCGCCATTTACTGTTCGTGGGCGGAGTCGGGCCTTTTCCCGCCAAAATTTACCTCAGCGTATATCATCGGCTGCAGTAGAACTGCCGCAGTTATAATCACCGGCGACCGGTATAACAGATTTCTACCGCGCAGTTCTCACTTCTACCATAATAAAACCTTTATCCCGCACAAACGGCGTCTAGGAGGGCAGAACTACCTACACTGACAGTCTCTACCCCCGCGGCGCGCTGTGGTGTAACTTGCTACTAGTCATCCCTGCACATTGCTCCTCACCAGTTACTGTAGGCTCCTTGCTGGTGTCTTCCAGACATGGAGAGGAGTTATGAGGTGAAAACGTTCAACCAGTACTTCACGGTGCAAATCTTCATCGGCGCTGGCTGTAATGAAGAAGATGGCCGCCTCACAGCTCCTGAGTCCTGACTGACTTATGGGGGGCGGGACTGTCAGTGACACGTATGAGGGGAGGCTGTCCTGTCACCTCTAATTGCATAATGGCTTCCTACACCACTATGCCCAATATAATAGTGCAGGGAGATTTACACAGCCCCCTAAAATAAGACCTGACTCACTGATGGGTGTATTCATTCATTAAAGTGTTATTCTTTCATGGGCATATTGCACAGTAGTTGTAGAAACCGAGCAACTTTGCAAATAGCTTCTTATTAAAGGGGTTTTCTGAGCAGAACAATAAAACTAGTACTGAGAAAAGCGACAGAGAATCTAGTGGGGACATGACACAAGTATACAACTTGTGGTAATTGTCCACTCCCTGGTGCTGGGAATACGGGAGAATCGTGACAGAGTGCGCATTAATATTCTTTTATTATTTTTCCATCCACATAGCCGTATGAAGACTTTGTTTTTTTTTTTACAGTATTTTTTACGTGAATGATACCAATCATATGACCATAGATCGCATTAGAATTCAGGGGAAAAAAAATCCAAGAGCAATGAAAATGCAAAAATAAATGTGCACAATTCCAACATTGATTTTTAAGGTTTAGTTTTTCCAGCTTTCATGTTGCGGTAAAAATGACCTTACAATCCATGTCAGTATGATTACAGCAATGCCAAACTTTACCATTTTTTATTACTTTAGTGGTGAAAACAAAAATTCTGAAATTTGTACAAAAAAATTACTTTTTTGTTTGTGTCACCATTTTTCGCGACCTGTCATCTTTCCGTTTTTTAGTTGATGGAGTTGTGTGAGGCCTTATTTTTTGCATGGCGAGCTGACAATTTTATTAACACCATTTTGAGATCGATACGTTTTGACCTGTTCTCATTGTATTTGTTTGTGGAGTAGCGCGGACCGATAACAGGCAATCCTGGTGCTTCAAACTTTTGTTCTCGTTACACATTTACCATCAGGATAATTCATATTTATATTTTAATAGACCTAGCTTGGATGGATGCAGCTATACCACATATGTGCATTTTTTAACCCTTTTCTGACATCGGGCGTAATAGTACGCCGATGTTTGACTCCCTCCCTTTGATGTGGGCTCCGGCACTGAACCCACATCTTTTCCGGCATGTCACCTGTATTGAACAGCTAGCATGTTGCCTCTAACAGCCATGGGTGGAATTACGATCCACCCACAGCTGTTAACTAGTTAAATGCCGCTGTCAATCTCTGACATTTAACACGCACTGCCGGAAAACCCGCCAATCGGTGACCTCGTCACGTGTTCGCAGGTCATAGATGGATTGCTATGACAAATTGTATTTTTCATAATCTCGGGTTGGGTGAGGGCTTTCTTTTTGCGCGCCGACCTGACGTTTTTAATGATACTATTTTGGTGCAGATACGATCTTTTGATCACCCATTATTGCACTTTAATGCAATGTTGCGACGATAAAGCATAATTCTGGCCTTTTTACTTTTTATTTTCTCATTACGCCATTTAACGATCTGGTCAATTCTTTTTGTATATTGATAGATCGGGTGATTCTGAACCCGGCAATACCAAATATGTGTATGTTATATATTTTTTTTATTGTTTTATTTTGAATGGGGCAATTTTTGAACTTTTAATTTTTATATATATGTGTGTATGTATATATATATATATATATATATATATATATATATATTAGATGGTGGCCCGATTCTAGCGCATCGGGTATTCTACAACAGGGGTCCCCAACTCCAGTCCTCAAGGCCCACCAACAGGTCATGTTTTCAGGATTTCCTTTGCATTGCACAGGTGATGCAATTATTACCTGGGCAAGACTAAGGAAATCCTGAAAACATGACATGTTGGTGGGCCTTGAGGACTGGAGTTGGGGACCCCTGTTCTAGAATATGTATATAGCAGCCACATAGTATATAGCACAGGCCATGACATATTCTTGAATAGCCGATGCGTTAATACAGGCCACGCAGTATATAACACAGCCCAAACAGTATATAACACAGCCCACGCAGTATATAACATTGCCCACATAGTATACAACACTGACCATGTAGTATATAACGCAGCCCACGCAGTATATAACACTGCCCACATAGTATATAACACTGCACACGTAGTACATAGCAGCCATGTAGCATATAACGCAGCCCACGCAGTATGTAACACAGCCCACGTAGTATATAGCAATGTGAGCACTATATGCGTGGTTAAAAAAGACTTAAAATAAAAAATAAACATATACTCACCTTCCGAAGGCCCCTTGTAGTCCTGGTGCCTGTGTGCGATGCACGCGGCAGCTTCCGGTCCCAGGGTTGGTATGAGCGCAGGACCTGTGATGACGTCGCGGTCACATGACCGTGACATCATGGCAGTTCCTTCTCGCATAGCATCCTTGGCACCGGAACCTGCCGCTTGCACTGCCGAGGACAGCGCGCATGTCGGAGGGTCAGAATAACCTTTTTTTTTATTATTATTTGTAACATTAGATCTTTTTACTATTGATGCAGCATACACAGCATCAATAGTAAAAAGTTGGTCACACAGGGTTAATAGCTGCGTTAATGGAGTGCGTTACACCGCGGCATAACGCGGTCCATTAACGCTGCCATTAACCCAGTGTGAGGGCTGACTGGAGGGGAGTATGGATCGGGCACTGACTGCGGGGAGGAAGGAGCGGCCATTTTGCCACCGGACTGTGCCCATCGCTGATTGGTCGTGGCAATGGTCGCGGGCGTTTTGCCACGACCAATCAGGCTATGTGCACATGTTACGGCTTTTACCGTGGAACCGCAGCGATTTTCATGCTGCGGGTCCGCAGCAGTTTCCATTGCGTTTACAGTAAAAATGTAAACTAATGGGAAACCGCAAACCGCTGTGCACATGCTGTGGGAAAAACAGCGCAGAAACGCAGCGGTTTACAACCCGCAGCATGTCACTTCTTTGTGCAGAATCGCAGCAATTCTGCACACATTGAAATGCATTGATCCGCTTACTTCCCGCATGGGGCTGTGCCGAGGCCAATGCAGAAAGTGGCCCCAATGCAGTTTTATAATTCTGACAGGCTGAAAATCAGCCTTTTTTTTTTTTTTTTTTTTAGAGGAGGACAGCTGTATTAAGTGGCGCAGACAGACACTGCTAGTAGGCCTTACACCACAAAGTAGGCTCACTGCAGATTGAAAAAAAGTTACATGGGTACACGGTCGGCATTGGTGTGCTCAGCGGAAGACAAATGGAAGGAGGGACCGCAGACACACTTAGTAGGCCTAAAATTAAAAAAATAGGCCCAAAGCACCTTCGATTATGTGGCAGGGGTACACAGGCAGCATTGGTGTGGTCAGCGGAGGAAGATTGGAAGGAGTTTCTGACGCAGTTAGTACTCCCAAAAAATAAATAGATGTCAATGTCTCGCAAAACAACAAAACCAAAAAAAAAAGGGTGGCATACTTAGGTACAGGGGTGGGCTCCTCTGCTGAGATTCAGACATAGTAATTTGGCGCTAAGCATTTACTGGTGTCAATATAGGACACTGACCCTGACTATTTTAACTAGCATCATACATGTCAACAAATTGGTATTGTCAGTGCCAGGCATTGAAGGATGTCAGCGCATAGAGTAAACATTGTTGGAGCTGTGAGAGATAATTTTGCAAGTGGTAGAGCACTGTTTGAGCTGGGGGGGGAACTCTCTTGTGTCCGGCGGTACAGGCCAGGGCTCCTCATGTTACAACGGTGTGTCTGACGTTGGGTGCGCGCCACCACCACCAGAGACACTTTATTGTACTATGAGGGACCCAGTGGCAGTGCCGTCGACCAAAAGCGGGCACACCCACCTCTTCAGACAAACGGCACTCTCACGGGTGCTTGCGCCAAGTGGCGAGACCACGGCCCCGTGGGGGGAGTTAGCCCATTTAGGGAGGTGTAAACATGTCGTATGCTGGACAAACAGCTGCTGCAAATTAAGAGATTGGAACAGTCAGTAAGACCAGTCCACAAGCAAGACCTTTTTATAAGAAAGCTAGGTGTCAGCCGGGAAAGGTGGGGCAAAATAATTAGAAATCCATGAGTGGTTCATTTTAATGATGGTTAGATCATCAACATTTTGGGTAGCCAGACGAGTCCTTTTTTCGGTCAATATTGAACCAGCAGCACTGAATACTCTTTCTGATAGCACACTAGCTGCTGGGCAAGCAAGCTCCTGCAATGCATATTCTGTCAATTCAGGCCAGGTGTCTATTTTGGATGCCCAGTAATCAAATGGGAATGACGGTTGAGGGAGAACATCGATAAGGGATGAAAAATAGTTAGTAACCATACTGGACAAATGTTGTCTCCTGTCACTTTGAATTGATGCTGCAGTACCTGTCCTGTCTGCGGTCATTGCGAAATCACTCCACAACCCGATCAGAAAACCCCTCTGTCCAACGCCACTTCTGATTTGTGCACCTCTAACACCTCTGCCCTGTTGCCCCCTGCAGCTCGTGTGAGAACCATCACCGGCGCTGTGTGCTGGGAATGCCTGAATCAAACGGTCTACAAGAGTTGCTTGTTTGGTTGCTAATATTTGTTCGAGATTCTCATGTGGCATGATATTTTGCAATTTGCCTTTATAGCGAGGGTCAAGGAGGCAGGCCAACCAGTAATCGTCATCGGTAGTGTTGAGCATTCCGATACCGCAAGTATCGGGTATCGGCCGATATTTGCGGTATCGGAATTCCGATACTGAATTCCGATACTTCCCGCGTATCGGATACCGGAATCGGAAGTTCCCAGAATTCAAATTGAACGCAGCAGCCAATGAGGAATGAATGAAAGTGTGGGCACATCCTGTTTAGCATGGTGGGCATGTAAGTACTGGCAAGGCTTGGATTGGCTGCTGAAATGATGTCACTCTGCACTATAAAAAAGCGCTGCCGCCATTTTGCGCTCACTCTGCTGTGATTTCAGTTAGGGACAGGACGCTGTGTTCTAACTGAGGGCCAGTTGAGCTAGCTAATTGCTTTATTTTCCTTTCCAAAGGCTAATTTAGCAAAACGCTGTGTGTTCTTCACTGTTCACCTTGCTCTTGCCTTGCAGCGCTGTTTTAACAGCGTTCTGCAAGGTCTCTGTGTGTGTGTGTGTGTGTGTGTGTGCAGCTCACTCTGTAGTCTGTGTGCAGCCATATACCCGGTTGTATTCAGCTCAGGGGGGGTTCACACTGCCTCACACAGTTGTTCTTTTTTGCTCTTAGTGCAGCCTGCTGCACATTTTTTCTCAAATTTCCTATTAGTGTTTTTCCACCAGTCTCCAGCTCTATTGTGGAAAAACACTACATAGGATAACCTAGAGGGGGGTTTTTGGGCCTTGCAGCGCCGTTTACGGCTGTCTGCACGGTCTCCGTGTGAGCCCAGCTCGCCCTGTAGTCTGTGTGCAGCCATAGCCGGTTGGATTCAGCTCAGGGTTCGTTACTGGCTCATACCTTGAGAAAAATTTTCCTTTTTTTCAAATAGTGCAGCCTGTTTAAAATTTGAAAAAAAAAATTCCTATTAGTGTCTTTCCACTCGTATCCAGCTAAATAGTGGAAAAACACTATATAGGATAACCTAGAGGAGGGTTTTTTGGCCTTGCAGCGCCGTTTACGGCTGTCTGCACGGTCTCCGTGTGAGCCCAGCTCGCCCTGTAGTCTGTGTGCAGCCATAGCCGGTTGGATTCAGCTCAGGGTTCGTTACTGGCTCATACCTTGAGAAAAATTTTCCTTTTTTTCAAATAGTGCAGCCTGTTTAAAATTTGAAGAAAAAAAAAATTCCTATTAGTGTCTTTCCACCAGTCTCCAGCTCAATTGTGGAAAAACACTACATAGGATAACCTAGAGGTTTTTTTGGGGGCCTTGCAGCGCCGTTTACGGCTGTCTGCACGGTCTCTGTGTGAGCGCAGCTCGCCCTGTAGTCTGTGTGCAGCCATAGCCGGTTGGATTCAGCTCAGGGTGCGTTACTGCCTCATACCTTGAAAAACAATTTCCTTTTTTTCAAATAGTGCAGCCAGTTTAAAATTTGAAAAAAAAAATTCCTATTAGTGTCTTTCCACTTGTATCCAGCGAAATAGTGGAAAAACACTATATAGGATAACCTAGAGGAGGGTTTCTTGGCCTTGCAGCGCCGTTTACGGCTGTCTGCACGGTCTCCGTGTGATTTAAACTAGCTCTGTAGCCCGATCTGCACCAAAAAAAAGGTTAAGTTCACCAAACACAACTTACACTTGTGTAGGCCACATTTGAAAAATAATAAAGTTTAGTCCACAATTTACAACATTAGTGTTTCTTACACCTGTTAGGAGGAGCATTACAGGAATAAGCACACTAAGGCCTTAGTACTTTTCTGCTTATCTTTATCTGTCAACCAAGATGAAGAGGGCAGGGAGTAAGGCACGTGGGCGTGGGCGCGGAGCAGGGAGAGGAGCAGGGAGAGGACGTGGTGATTCTGTGCCTGCTGCGGGCGCCGGTGACTCGTCGTCACTCAGTTTCAGCAGGGAACAGTCCTTCATGCGCAGCTTTGTCGGAGAGCGCCGTGCACCGCTGCTGCGTGAAGACCAAATTGAAGCCGTTGTCGGGTGGATGGCAGCTAACGCCTCGGCATCGACTTCAGTTAGTGCCACATCCTCTCAGGCACAGAGCACTGGAGAGCAGCCATCTGTCTCTTCACCACCTGCCAAATTGGCCAGGCAGTCAGAGAGCCCAGGACAGGAGCCGTCTCTACTTCTGTTCTCTGAATCTCTTGGCTTGGAAACAGGGGGCCAGCCAAGCAGCATTGGAGAAATGGAAGAAGAGGCAGTGTGCAGTGATGCCCAACACCTTTTTCTCTCTGACTCTGAAGAGGCAGGTGGGCCAGTGCCTCCGGTGACCACAGCGCAGTACGCATCTGATGATGAAACTCAGGTGCCGCTTTCTCGTGCGTACTGTGCTGCTGAGACTACCCAGGAGGAGCAGTTGGTGGCAGAGGGTAGTGGAGATGATGAGGTCCTTGACCCATCGTGGCGTGAGGAACAGGAAGGTGGTGGGAGCAGCTCAGAGGAAGAGCTTCCTCTTACGGGCCAAAGAGGGAGAGGGAGGGGGAAGACTGCGGAGCCTGTAGCCTCCACTTTGGCACCCGTTAGGAGCCTGTCTCTTTCCAAAGCCAAAAAGGGCGCTCCCAAGACTTGCAGTGCCTGGTCCTTTTTTGACACAGTTGCAGATGACATTTGTTTTGTCAAATGCAAGCTGTGTCATCATAAAGTAAAAAGAGGGAAAAATGTCAGCAACCTCAATACCACAAATATGTGGAAACATGTGCGGACCAGGCACGCGGTGGAGTTACAGAAACACACTGAAGATGTAGGCCAACCAACAGCGGCAGCTACCACCTCTTCAGCTCGTGTTGCCTCTTCCTCCAGCTCACGCACAGCTGGTTTGGCTTCCTCCCAGAGACCTTGTGTAATTCCACCCACAGCACCACCTTCCCAGTCATCCTCACACTCCCAGTCTACTCTACAGCCATCGGTAGTACAGGCATGGGAGAAAAGGCGGGCATTCTCGGCCAACCACCCCCGAGCACAGGCTCTGAATGCAGGCATTGCCAAACTGTTGTCCCTGGAAATGCTCTCGTTCAGGCTGGTGGAGACTGACAGCTTCCGTGACTTGATGGCATTGGCAGTCCCACAGTACAAGGTGCCCAGCCGCTTTTACTTCAGCAGGCAGGCTGTCCCTGCCCTGCACAGGCATGTTGAGGCAAACATAAAACATGCGCTACTGAACGCCGTCAGTAGCAAGGTCCACCTCACCACCGATGCGTGGACCAGTCAGCATGGACAGGGGCGATATGTTTCCCTCACTGCCCATTGGGTTAATGTTGTTGAGCCAGGTACAGATCGTGCGAGTGGCGCAGGACGTGTCCTGCCCACTCCAAGGATTGCAGGAATCCAGTCTGTACGCATCGACTCCTCCTCTTACACCAGTTCCTCTGATTCCTCTCTGCAGGATCCGTCACAGTCCACCCCCACATGGACCCGTGAACGTTTACCTATGACCGACATGAGCACAGCCGTGGCCAAACGTCAGCAGGCCGTCTTGAAACTAGTTTCATTGGGGCATCGAAGCCACACAGCGCAGGAGCTCTGGAATGCCATAAAGCAGGAGAGCGATGTGTGGTTACTGCCAGCGAATCTCCAGCCAGGCATGGTAGTGTGTGACAATGGCCGAAATCTGGTGGCAGCTTTGGCCCTTGGCAACCTCACTCACATCCCATGTCTGGCACATGTGCTCAATTTGGTTGTGCAGAGTTTTCTGAGGGACTATCCGGATCTTGATGCCCTGCTGCACAAGGTCCGCCTAGAGTGTGCTCACTTGCGGCGTTCCAGCTTGGCCAGATCCCGCATTGCTGCTCTGCAGCGCCGATTCCGCCTTCCGGAACACCGCATCATATGTGACCTACCTACCCGGTGGAATTCCACGTTACATATGTTGGAGCGGTTGTGTGAGCAGCAGCAAGCAGTTATGGAGTACCAGCTGCATCAGGCGCAAAGAAGTCGCAGTCAGCGCCGATCAGACTTCACAACCACAGAGTGGGCCACTATGAAGGACGTCTGCCAGGTTTTGCGTCCTTTTGATTATTCCACGCGGATGGCAAGTGCAGATGATGCACTAGTCAGCATGACTGTCCCCCTTATCTGCCTGCTTCAGCAAACTTTGCAAGGGTTAAGGGATGATGTGGTGGAAGAGGTGGAGGATGAGGAGTCACCTTTTCCATCAGCTTCTGGAGAGTCAGCGCCACGTGGTTCCTCACAAAGGGGTACGCAGGGGCCAATTTGTGAGGAGGATGAGGAGGAGTCAATGGAGGAGGAAGAGCTCCGTCCAGAGGAGGGAGCGACACAATTGTCCAGTGGTCAGTGTGTACAGCGAGGGTGGGGTGATGACGAGCGGGCAGAGATCATGTCTCAAGCAGGGGACAGCGTTTCTGGGCCGGTTGGCACTCTGCAGCACATGGTGGATTTCATGCTGCAGTGCCTGAGAAACGACCGCCGCATCGACCACATTCTCAACATGCCTGATTATTGGGTGTTCACCCTCCTCGATCCTCGCTACCGGGACAACGTCCAAAACCTCATCCCTGCGTTGACCCGGGAGCGTAAATTGCGGGAGTACCACGACACACTGGTGAATTCCATCATTTTCTCCTGTCCAACTGAGAGGAGTGCTGCTAGTGCTTTACAAAGCAGCTCAGTGCGTCGAGGCAGTGGGGGAGGCTCTGCCCAAAGAGGGAGCAGAAGCAGTGCCTCTGCCCAAGGCAAGCCCAGTATGGCACAACTCTGGCACACTTTTGTGTGCCCGCCCCAAATGTCTACACCATCACCGGCGGCTCCAGTCAGCAGGAGGCAACGGTTCCGTCAGATGGTGACAGACTACATGGCTTGCCCTCTTACTGTACTCCCAGACGGCTCTTCCCCGTTCAAGTTTTGGGTCTCTAAGCTGGATACATGGCCAGAGCTAAGCCAGTATGCATTGGAGGTGCTGGCTTGCCCTGCGGCTAGTGTCTTATCGGAACGTGTCTTTAGTGCCGCAGGTGGTGTACTAACAGACCGTCGCATGCGACTATCCTCCGATAACGTTGACCGGCTTACTTTCCTGAAAATGAACCAGGCCTGGATCTCGCAGGAATTTGCCACTCCTCTGCCTGATTAAGTAATTGGGTGTCATCCAGGTCTCCTGCTGTGTTCATCTTTCTACCACCTGAACTGCTATTCCTGGGCTCCAACACCGCCAGTTGCGGCTCAGAAGTGCAGGCTGCACAGTAAAAACATACGACCCAGTGTTATTGGGTTTCAGTAACGTCAGCTGATCCCCAGCTGTGTAGCCGGCAATGTGTCCTGCGACCGCCACGCTGGCACAACAACCTAAATGTAAGGGAACCTGTCCCCCCCCCCCCCGTCGTTTGTTACTGAAAGAGCCATCTTGTGCAGCAGTAATGCTGCACAAGGAAAAGGTAGCTCTTTTTTTTTAGCTCTTTGCACACGCAGAACTTAACACTTATAAAATGTGTTCACTGATACCGTTATACCGTCCCGGAGCTGGGACTTTCCTTCGTAATGTGACGCAGCACAGCCGTCATTCCTACCCCCTTGGTGCCATGCGCTGCCTCCTCAGCGTTGTTTTAAGCTGTCACGGAGCCTGCGCTGTTCTGTTATCCCTTGGGCATGCCCTATTTGCGCTGCCTGTCTTCTGACATAATTTGGTGTCAGGCTGGCTGCGCCTGTGCGGCCGCGGTGCCCGAGATCCCGCCTCGCAGTGTCTTCTGATTGAGTCACACTGCGGGCCTGGGATCCATGGGCATGCGCAGTGCATATCTTCCCCTCGGGCTCTCGCTCATTTCCCTCCGCCTTCTTTAGACTGTGCGCCGTCAGCTGATCCCTAGCATGCCACGGCCGTGACACCGCACAGTCTGAAGAAGAGGGAAGGAGGGGAGTGAGAGTCGAGGTTATGCACTGTGCATGCCCATGGTTCCAAGGCCCGCAGTGGGATTACGTTAGATGAGACTGCGAGGTGGGATCTGGAGCAGCGTGGACGCACAGGCACTGACAGCCTGACACCAAATTATGTCAGAAGACAGGCAGCGCTAATTGGGCATGGCCAAGGGCTAACAGAACAGCGCAGGCTCCGTGGCAGCTTAAAACAACGCTGAGGAGGCAGCGCACGGCATCAAGGGGATAGGAATGACAGCTGTGCTGTGTCCCATTACGAAGGAAATTCGCACCTCCGGAACGGTTTAACGGTATAAAGGGACACATTTTTAGTGTTTACTTCGGTGTTTGCAAGGAGCATAATTAAAAGAGCAACCTTTTCCTTTTGCATCCTTAGTGCTGCACAACATGGCTCTTTCAGCTACAAACGTCTTGGGGGGGGGGGTTAAAGGTTTCCTTTCAACTTGCTCCAATCAGGCTTCGGCCTACACTCTGTTCCTCTGCTCCTCCTGCTGTCCCTGGGCTCTAACACCGCCAGTTGGTGCCTGGAAGTGCTGTGTGCACAGTCAACAGTCGCTCCTCTGTTATTGGGGTTCAGTAACGTCAGCTGATCCCCAGCTGTGTGTGCGGCAATACCTCCAATCTGCTCCTCCTGCTGTCCCTGGGCTCTAACACCGCCAGTTGGTGCCTGGAAGTGCTGTGTGCACAGTCAACAGTCGCTCCTCTGTTATTGGGGTTCAGTAACGTCAGCTGATCCCCAGCTGTGTGTGCGGCAATACCTCCAATCTGCTCCTCCTGCTGTCCCTGGGCTCTAACACCGCCAGTTGGTGCCTGGAAGTGCTGTGTGCACAGTCAACAGTCGCTCCTCTGTTATTGGGGTTCAGTAACGTCAGCTGATCCCCAGCTGTGTATCCGGCAACGTGTCATGCGACCGCCACGCTGGCACAACTAAAATGTAAGGGGACCTGTCCCCCCCCCCCCCTAGGCGTTTGTTACTGAAAGAGCCACCATGTGCAGCACTAATACTGCACAAGGGAAAGGTCGCTCTTGAAATTATGCTCCTTGCAAACGCTGAACTACACACTCATGTAATGTGTCCCCTCACACCGTCCAACCGTCCCGGAGGTGGGACTTTCCTTTGTAATGTGACGCAGCACAGCCGTCATTGCTACCCCCTTGGCACCGTGCGCTGCCTCCTTAGCGTTGTTTGATTCCGTCATGGACCCTGCGCTGTTATGTTATCCCTTGGCCATGCACAGTTTGCGCTGCCCGTCCTCTGACATCATTTGTTGTCGTCCTGGCTGCGCCTGTGCGTCCACGCTGCCCGAAATCACACCTCGCAGTGTCGTCTAATGTGATCCCACAGTGGGCCTGGTATCCATGGCCATGCGCAGTGCATATACTAGCCTCTCACTCCCCTTCTTCACGCTTCTTCAGACTAGGCGGCGTCAGCTGATCCCTAATAGCATGCCACGGCCGTGACGCCGCACAGTCTGAAGAAGCAGGAAGGAGGTGAGTGAGAGGCGATGATATGCACTGCGCATGCCCATGGATCCCTGGCCCGCAGTGGGACTACATTAGATGACACTGCAAGGTTGGATCTCGGGCAGCTTGGACGCACAGGCACTGCCAGCCTGACACCTACATGATGTCAGAAGACGGGCACCGCCAACTGTGCATGGCCAAGGGATAACATTACAGTGCGGGCTCCGTGACAGAACCAAACAACGTTGAGGAGGTGGTGCCCGGCACCAAGGGGGTTGGAATGACGGCTGTGCTGTGTCACATTACAAAGGAAAGTCCCACTTCCGGGATGGTTTGACGGTGTGAGGGGACACATTATATGAGTGTGTACTTCAGCGTTTGCAAGGAGCATAATTTTCGGAGCCACCATTTTCCATGTGCAGTATTACTGCTGTACAAGATGGCTCTTTCAGCAACAAATGCCTGGGGGGGGGGGGTTAAAGGTTCCCTTTCAACTTGCTCCACTGCAGGCTTCGGCCTACACTCTGCTCCTCTTTGATTCCCTGGGTTTCAACACTGTCAGTTGCCACCTGGAAGTGTTGTCTACACAGAAAAAAACACTAGGTGATGTGTCAGTGGGGTTCAGCACCGCCAGCTGTTCCCCTGCTGTGTAGTCGGCAACGTGTCCAGCACAAGCCACGCTGGCACAACAGAACAAAAGCTGCCACCAGTGCAGGCTTCGGCCTACACTCTGCTCCTCTCCTCCTCCTGCTGACCCTGGGCTCAAACACCGCTAGTTTTTGCCCGGAAGTGCTAGCTGCACAGAGAAAAACACCAGCCAATGTGTTAGTGGGGTTCAGCAACGCCAGCTGTTCCCCTGCTGTGTAGCCGGCAACGTGACCTGCAAACGCCATGCAGGCACAGGAACTGAAATTAAAAGGGAACCTGGCCCCACCCCCCCAGGTGTTTCTATGTATAACAGCCACCTAGTACAGCAGTACTGCTGCATTTGTACAAGGTGGCTGACTTTTTCTCCTTGCCCACGTGGAACTCAACACGTACAAAATGTGTCTCATTAGAGACCATTACAATGTCCCTGAGGTGTGACTTTCCTTTGTAATGACACGCAGCACCACCCTTGTTAGCGCTGCCCGTCTTTTGACATCATTGGTTAGCTGGCTGCGCCTGTGCATCTCCCCTGCTCGAAACAACGGCCCTCGGTGTCTTATTTTTTTGGACAGCGAGGGTGTGATTGATGGGCATGTGCAGTGCATATGTTTGCCTGTGTTCACTCATCTCCTTCCGCCTTCTTCAGACTGGGTGTCCTCATGGCCGCGGCAGGCGATAAGGGATCAGATGAGGCCGCCCAGTCTGAAGCAGGTGTAAGGACATGTGTGAGCGGCAAACATATTTAGTGCACCAGGGCACGAATCCCAGCACCGCAGTGTGATTTTTTAAAAACACACTGTGGGTCTGGGATTCATGTCCATCGCTAACCGCAACGGCCGACATGAAATGAGGTCAGAAGACAGGAAGCGCTCACAGCGCATGGCCAAGGGATCACAATAGCGCAGACTCCTGTACAGCAAATAACAACGCTCAGGAATCTGCGCCCAGTACCTAGGTGCAAATTTTGACACCTGTGCTGCGTCTCGTTAAAAAGACAAGTCACGCCTCCACAACTGTTTGACAGTATAATGGGCTAAATAGTGTACGTGTTTTAGTCAGCGTGTGCAAGGAGCAAAACAAATAGAGCAACCTTTTACTTGTGCAGCATTAATGCTGCACAAGGTGTGGCTCTTGTACCTTGCAACACCTGAGGGGGGGGTTAAAGGTAACCTTTGAAATTGGTTCAACTAGGCTTCGGCCTACACTCTGCTCCTCTACTCCTCCTGCTGACCCTGGGCTCAAACACCGCTAGTTTTTGCCCGGAAATGCTAGCTGCACAGAGAAAAACACCAGCCAATGTGTTAGTGGGGTTCAGCACCGCCAGCTGTTCCCCTGCTGTGTAGTCGGCAACGTGTCCAGCACAAGCCACGCTGGCACAACAGAACAAAAGCTGCCACCAGTGCAGGCTTCGGCCTACACTTTGCTCCTCTCCTCCTCCTGCTGACCCTGGGCTCAAACAACGCCAGTTTGTGCCCGGACATGCTAGCTGCACAGAGAAAAACACCAGCCAATGTGTTAGTGGGGTTCAGCACCGCCTGCTGTTCCCCCGCTGTGTAGCCGGCATCGTGTCCAGCACAAGCCACGCTGGCACAACCGACCAAAAGCTGCCACCAGTGCAGGCTTCGGCCTACACTTTGCTCCTCTCCTCCTCCTCCTGCTGACCCTGGGCTCTAACACCGCTAGTTTTTGCCCGGACATGCAATCTGCACAGAGAAAAACACCAGTCAATGTGTCAGTGGGGTTCAGCAACGCCAGCTGTTCCCCTGCTGTGTAGCTTGCAACGTGACCTGCAAACGCCACGCAGGCACATGAACTGAAATTGAAGGGAGCCTGCCCCCCACCCCCCCAGGTGTTTCTATGTATAACAGCCACCTTGTACAGCAGTACTGCTGCATTTGTACAAGGTGGCTGACTTTTTCTCCTTGCACACGTGGAACTCAACAAGTACAAAATGTGTCTCATTACAGACCATTACAATGTCCCTGAGGTGTGACTTTCCTTTTTAATGACACGCAGCACCCCCATTGTTAGCGCTGCCCGTCTCCTGACATCATTGGTTGGCTGGCTGTGCCTGTGCGTCCCCCCTGCCCGACACAACGCCCCCCGTTGTCTCATATATTTTGACTGCGAGGGTGTGATTGATGGGCACGAGCAGTGCATATGTTCCCCTGTTTTCACTCCCCTCCTTCCGCCTTCTTCTGACTGTGCGGCCTCATGGCCGCGGCATGCGATAAGGGATCAGCTGAGGCCGCCCAGTCTGAAGCAGGTGTAAGGACATGTGTGAGCGGCGAACATATTTACTGCACAAGGCCACGAATCCCAGCACCGCAGTGTGACTTTAGGAAAAGCCACTGTGGGTCTGGGATTTATGGCCATCGTTAACCGCACCGGCCAACATGAAATGAGGTCATGAGACGGCCTGCACTAACAGGGTATTGCCAAGGGATAACACAAGAGCGCAGTTTCCTGTACTGCAAATAACAACGGTAAGGAATCTGCGCACAGCACCTAGGTGTAAATTTGTACACCTGTGCTGCGTCTCCTTAAAAAGACTAGTAGTCACGCCTCCACTACTGTTTGACAGTATAATGGGCTAAATAGTGTACGTGTTTAATTCAGCGTGTGCAAGGAGCAAAATTAAATAGAGCAACCTTTGACTTGTGCATCATTAATGCTGTTCAAGGTGTGGCTCTTGTACCTTGCAACACCTGAGGGGGGGGTTAAAGGTAACCTTTGAAATTGGTTCAACTAGGCTTCGGCCTACACTCTGCTCCTCTACTCCTCCTGCTGACCCTGGGCTCAAACACCGCTAGTTTTTGCCCGGAAATGCTAGCTGCACAGAGAAAAACACCAGCCAATGTGTTAGTGGGGTTCAGCACCGCCAGCTGTTCCCCTGCTGTGTAGTCGGCAACGTGTCCAGCACAAGCCACGCTGGCACAACAGAACAAAAGCTGCCACCAGTGCAGGCTTCGGCCTACACTTTGCTCCTCTCCTCCTCCTGCTGACCCTGGGCTCAAACAACGCCAGTTTGTGCCCGGACATGCTAGCTGCACAGAGAAAAACACCAGCCAATGTGTTAGTGGGGTTCAGCACCGCCTGCTGTTCCCCCGCTGTGTAGCCGGCATCGTGTCCAGCACAAGCCACGCTGGCACAACCGACCAAAAGCTGCCACCAGTGCAGGCTTCGGCCTACACTTTGCTCCTCTCCTCCTCCTCCTGCTGACCCTGGGCTCTAACACCGCTAGTTTTTGCCCGGACATGCAATCTGCACAGAGAAAAACACCAGTCAATGTGTCAGTGGGGTTCAGCAACGCCAGCTGTTCCCCTGCTGTGTAGCTTGCAACGTGACCTGCAAACGCCACGCAGGCACATGAACTGAAATTGAAGGGAGCCTGCCCCCCACCCCCCCAGGTGTTTCTATGTATAACAGCCACCTTGTACAGCAGTACTGCTGCATTTGTACAAGGTGGCTGACTTTTTCTCCTTGCACACGTGGAACTCAACAAGTACAAAATGTGTCTCATTACAGACCATTACAATGTCCCTGAGGTGTGACTTTCCTTTTTAATGACACGCAGCACCCCCATTGTTAGCGCTGCCCGTCTCCTGACATCATTGGTTGGCTGGCTGTGCCTGTGCGTCCCCCCTGCCCGACACAACGCCCCCCGTTGTCTCATATATTTTGACTGCGAGGGTGTGATTGATGGGCACGAGCAGTGCATATGTTCCCCTGTTTTCACTCCCCTCCTTCCGCCTTCTTCTGACTGTGCGGCCTCATGGCCGCGGCATGCGATAAGGGATCAGCTGAGGCCGCCCAGTCTGAAGCAGGTGTAAGGACATGTGTGAGCGGCGAACATATTTACTGCACAAGGCCACGAATCCCAGCACCGCAGTGTGACTTTAGGAAAAGCCACTGTGGGTCTGGGATTTATGGCCATCGTTAACCGCACCGGCCAACATGAAATGAGGTCATGAGACGGCCTGCACTAACAGGGTATTGCCAAGGGATAACACAAGAGCGCAGTTTCCTGTACTGCAAATAACAACGGTAAGGAATCTGCGCACAGCACCTAGGTGTAAATTTGTACACCTGTGCTGCGTCTCCTTAAAAAGACTAGTAGTCACGCCTCCACTACTGTTTGACAGTATAATGGGCTAAATAGTGTACGTGTTTAATTCAGCGTGTGCAAGGAGCAAAATTAAATAGAGCAACCTTTGACTTGTGCATCATTAATGCTGTTCAAGGTGTGGCTCTTGTACCTTGCAACACCTGAGGGGGGGGTTAAAGGTAACCTTTGAAATTGGTTCAACTAGGCTTCGGCCTACACTCTGCTCCTCTACTCCTCCTGCTGACCCTGGGCTCAAACACCGCTAGTTTTTGCCCGGAAATGCTAGCTGCACAGAGAAAAACACCAGCCAATGTGTTAGTGGGGTTCAGCACCGCCAGCTGTTCCCCTGCTGTGTAGTCGGCAACGTGTCCAGCACAAGCCACGCTGGCACAACAGAACAAAAGCTGCCACCAGTGCAGGCTTCGGCCTACACTTTGCTCCTCTCCTCCTCCTGCTGACCCTGGGCTCAAACAACGCCAGTTTCTGCCCGGACATGCTAGCTGCACAGAGAAAAACACCAGCCAATGTGTTAGTGGGGTTCAGCACCGCCTGCTGTTCCCCTGCTGTGCAGCTTGCAACGTGACCTGCAAACGCCACGCAGGCACATGAACTGAAATTGAAGGGAGCCTGGCCCCCACCCCCAGGTGTTTCTATGTATAACAGCCACCTTGTACAGCAGTACTGCTGCATTTGTACAAGGTGGCTGATGTTTTCTCCTTGCCCACGTGGAACTCAACACGTACAAAATGTGTCTCTTTGAGACCATTCCACTGTCCCTGAGGTGTGACTTTCCTTTCTAATGATACGCAGCACCCCCCTTGGTAGCGCTTCCCGTCTTCTGACATCATTGGTTGGCTACTTGCGCCTGTTCGTCCGCCCTGCCTGAATAAAATGCTCCTCGTTGTCTTAATTATTTTGACTGCGAGGGTGTGATTGATGGGCACGAGCAGTGCATATCTTCGCCTGTCTTAACTCATCTCCTTCCGCCTTCTTCAGACTGTGCAGCCTCATGGCCGCGGCATGCGAGAAGGGATCAGCAGAGGCCGCCCAGTCTGAAGCAGGTGTAAGGACGTGTGTGAGCGGCCAAAATATTTACTGCTCAAGGCCACGAATCCCAGCACCGCAGTGTGGCTTTATGAAAAGACACTGTGGGTCTGGGATTTATGGCCATCGTTAACCGCACCGGCCAACATGAAATGAGGTCATAAGATGGGCAGCGCTAACAGGGCATTGCCAAGGGATAACACAAGAGCGCAGACTCCTGTACAGCAAATAACAACGCTCAGGAAGCTGCGCCAAGCACCAAGGCGTTATTTTGGACACCTGTGCTGCGTCTCATCAAAAAACCAAGTCACGCATCCACTACAGTTTGACTGTAGAATGGGGTAAATTGTGTATGTCTTTCATTCAGCGTGTGCAAGTAGACAAATTAATAGAGCAACCTTTCACTTGTGCAGCATTAATACTGCACAAGGTGTGTCTCTTGTACTTTGTAACACCTGAGGGGGGGGTTAAAGGTTTCCTTTGAAATTGGTTCAACTAGGCTTCGGCCTACACTCTGCTCCTCTCCTCCTCCTCCTGCTTCAACACGGGCTCTAACATCGCTAGTTTTTGCCCGCAAGTGCTAGCTGCACAGATAAAAACACACGCCATTGTGTTAGTGGGGTTCAGCAACGCCAGCTGTTCCCCCAGTGTGTAGCCGGCAAAGTGTCCTGCAAACGCAACGCAGACACAAAGCTGCCTCCAGTGCAGGCTTCGGCCTACACTCATCTCCCCCTGCTTACCCTTTGCTCCAACACCGCTAGTTGGGGCTCTAGGAAGACAATCTTTAATAGGCAAGGCAACGCATCCGGGTTCCAGCACCGCCAGCTGGTTCTCGGCAGTGTTATTGTCACAGGTACTCCCTCGTGCCAAGCCTGGTTTCAGCACCGTCAGCTGTTTCCGGGTTGTGTCAACTTCACTGAGACGCCTATGCTTGCCCCGTCGTGGGGCGGTCGAGTTAGCCAACTCCAGGGTGCCTCCAGTTTAGGAGCTTCCTATGTGGGCTGCGTGAACTGGTAGTCAAGGCTGGTTCTGTAGTGCCAGTAGGCCCAGCTCCCCCTGTAGGACTGTTGGGGTTCGGTAACTGCGGCTGCCTCGCGGCCTAGCTGTTCTCTCCTCTCCTGTGGGCCTTGGGGTCCACCACCTGGTTCCAGCACCGTCAGCTGGTTCCGGGCCGAGCCTTTGGCTTAGGTGCCTCCTCCTGGGTATCCGAGTTCCGCCAACGCCAGGCGGTCCTTGGTAGTGCTTTTAAGCGCGGGCACCTACAGCTTAGCAACCGGGTTCCAGCACCGTCAGCTGGTCCTCGGTCGTGCCATTGGCTCTTGCACACTGGGGCAACGCATCCGGGTTCCAGCACCGCCAGCTGGTTCTCGGCAGTGTTCTTGTCACAGGTACTCCCTCGTGCCAAGCCTGGTTTCAGCACCGTCAGCTGTTTCCGGGTTGTGTCAACTTCACTGAGACGCCTATGCTTGCCCCGTCGTGGGGCGGTCGAGTTAGCCAACTCCAGGGTGCCTCCAGTTTAGGAGCTTCCTATGTGGGCTGCGTGAACTGGTAGTCAAGGCTGGTTCTGTAGTGCCAGTAGGCCCAGCTCCCCCTGTAGGACTGTTGGGGTTCGGTAACTGCGGCTGCCTCGCGGCCTAGCTGTTCTCTCCTCTCCTGTGGGCCTTGGGGTCCACCACCTGGTTCCAGCACCGTCAGCTGGTTCCGGGCCGAGCCTTTGGCTTAGGTGCCTCCTCCTGGGTATCCGAGTTCCGCCAACGCCAGGCGGTCCTTGGTAGTGCTTTTAAGCGCGGGCACCTACAGCTTAGCAACCGGGTTCCAGCACCGTCAGCTGGTCCTCGGTCGTGCCATTGGCTCTTGCACACTGGGGCAACGCATCCGGGTTCCAGCACCGCCAGCTGGTTCTCGGCAGTGTTCTTGTCACAGGTACTCCCTCGTGCCAAGCCTGGTTTCAGCACCGTCAGCTGTTTCCGGGTTGTGTCAACTTCACTGAGACGCCTATGCTTGCCCCGTCGTGGGGCGGTCGAGTTAGCCAACTCCAGGGTGCCTCCAGTTTAGGAGCTTCCTATGTGGGCTGCGTGAACTGGTAGTCAAGGCTGGTTCTGTAGTGCCAGTAGGCCCAGCTCCCCCTGTAGGACTGTTGGGGTTCGGTAACTGCGGCTGCCTCGCGGCCTAGCTGTTCTCTCCTCTCCTGTGGGCCTTGGGGTCCACCACCTGGTTCCAGCACCGTCAGCTGGTTCCGGGCCAAGCCTTTGGCTTAGGTGCCTCCTCCTGGGTATCCGAGTTCCGCCAACGCCAGGCGGTCCTTGGTAGTGCTTTTAAGCGCGGGCACCTACAGCTTAGCAACCGGGTTCCAGCACCGTCAGCTGGTCCTCGGTCGTGCCATTGGCTCTTGCACACTGGGGCAACGCATCCGGGTTCCAGCACCGCCAGCTGGTTCTCGGCAGTGTTCTTGTCACAGGTACTCCCTCGTGCCAAGCCTGGTTTCAGCACCGTCAGCTGTTTCCGGGTTGTGTCAACTTCACTGAGACGCCTATGCTTGCCCCGTCGTGGGGCGGTCGAGTTAGCCAACTCCAGGGTGCCTCCAGTTTAGGAGCTTCCTATGTGGGCTGCGTGAACTGGTAGTCAAGGCTGGTTCTGTAGTGCCAGTAGGCCCAGCTCCCCCTGTAGGACTGTTGGGGTTCGGTAACTGCGGCTGCCTCGCGGCCTAGCTGTTCTCTCCTCTCCTGTGGGCCTTGGGGTCCACCACCTGGTTCCAGCACCGTCAGCTGGTTCCGGGCCGAGCCTTTGGCTTAGGTGCCTCCTCCTGGGTATCCGAGTTCCGCCAACGCCAGGCGGTCCTTGGTAGTGCTTTTAAGCGCGGGCACCTACAGCTTAGCAACCGGGTTCCAGCACCGTCAGCTGGTCCTCGGTCGTGCCATTGGCTCTTGCACACTGGGGCAACGCATCCGGGTTCCAGCACCGCCAGCTGGTTCTCGGCAGTGTTCTTGTCACAGGTACTCCCTCGTGCCAAGCCTGGTTTCAGCACCGTCAGCTGTTTCCGGGTTGTGTCAACTTCACTGAGACGCCTATGCTTGCCCCGTCGTGGGGCGGTCGAGTTAGCCAACTCCAGGGTGCCTCCAGTTTAGGAGCTTCCTATGTGGGCTGCGTGAACTGGTAGTCAAGGCTGGTTCTGTAGTGCCAGTAGGCCCAGCTCCCCCTGTAGGACTGTTGGGGTTCGGTAACTGCGGCTGCCTCGCGGCCTAGCTGTTCTCTCCTCTCCTGTGGGCCTTGGGGTCCACCACCTGGTTCCAGCACCGTCAGCTGGTTCTCGGCAGTGTCTTTTGCTCTTGTACCTTCTGCTCCCCATCCTGGTTCCAGTACCGTCAGCTGGTTCCGGGCAGAGCCTTTGGCTTAGGTGCCTCCTTCTGGGTATCCAAGTTCCACCAATGTCAGGTGGTCCTTGGTAGTGCTTTCAGGCACGGGTACCTCCTGCTTAGTAACCGGGTTCCAGTAACGTCAGCTGGTCCTTGGTAGTTCCATTGGCTCTTGGACATTCGGCTACCCATCCGGGTTCCAGTACCGTCAGCTGGTTCTCGGCAGTGTCTTTTGCTCTTGTACCTTCTGCTCCCCATCCTGGTTCCAGTAACGTCATCTGGTTCCGGGCAGAGCCTTTGGCTTAGGTGCCTCCTTCTGGGTATCCGAGTTCCGCCAACGTCAGGCGGTCCTTGGTAGTGCTTTTTAGCACGGGTACCTCCTGCTTAGTAACCGGGTTCCAGTAACGTCAGCTGGTCCTCGGTAGTTCCATAGGCTCTTGAACCTTCGGGTAGCCATCCGAGTTCCAGTTCCATCAGCTGGTTCTTGGCATTTTCTCAGCCTTCTTGTACCTTCTGCTACATTTCCAAGTTGAAGACCCTAACGTCGACAACCCGGAAGACCACCCCGATGACGACGACCCGGAAGACCACCCCGATGACGACGACGACGACGACGGCGGAGACGACGACGGCTGAGACGACGACGGCGGAGATGACGACACTGGAGACGAAGACCCTGGAGACGACAACATGGAAGACCGAGAAGCAGAAGAACAAGAGGCTGCAGAACAAAGAGCAGAAGAACATTAAGCATAAGACTTAATATCAGAGCAAAAGATATTATCTAAATTATATGCAGAAGAAGACTAAGCAGTGTATGGGGGTGAGTCCGTTCCTCCTCGTGGTGCCCCTGGATAAAGCCTGATGCTGCAGGCCAAACTGAACGCGGACAAATGTAACTTTTGTGACTGGCAGAACGGAAGGTGTAATCTTCCAACTTTTATAGATAACAACTACGGGAATGCCTGTCACAAATGAGAATATGATGAAGAAGTAGAATAGGAAGAATAATAACAGTGGAATAAAAAGAATATGTAGAATAGGAAGAATAATAATAGTTGAAGAAAATGAATATGAAGAATGTAATAAAAAAAAAAAATAGGTAGAAGATGAAGAAGAAGATGAATAAGGTGAAGAAGTTGATGTCAAGGATGCTGATGATGATGAAGATGAAAGTGTGGGAAAAGAAAAAAAAAAAAGAAAAAAAAGAAGGGGAAGGGCGTGGAATAGTGAAACATCAATATCTGACAAAATAAAAAAAATTTACATACTCAATATCTTTTTCAATCCGAACGTCTTTAAAAAAAAAAAAAAAACATGCTATTCTATTTGATTGGACTAATCCTCATTGCCTTTAATGTCTCCGCCACCTCCCCCATACATCCTACATTATTCTTAGTTGTTTTCCTTCAGGTAGAATGAACCTACAAGGAAAGAAAGGGTTTATTTTAATTCCGATATTTTGGTCCCATTGACTTGCATTGGGATCGGGTATCGGTATCGGCGATATCCGATATTTTTTGAATATCGGCCGATCCAAACCGATACCGATACTTTCCGATATCGGAAGGTATCGCTCAACACTAGTCATCGGTCATCATTTTAATAATGCGTTGGTCCCTTTTGAGGATACGTAAGGCATAATCCGCCATGTGGGCCAAAGTTCCAGTTGTCAAATCTGCGGTTGTGCTGGGTTGAGGGGCAGTTTCAGGCAAATCCACGTCACTTGTCTCCCTCAAAAAACCTGAACCCGGCCTTGCAACGCCACCAGTTGCTATTGACCCCGGAGAAGCTTCCTCATTCAAAAAATACTCATCCCCATCATCCTCCTCGTCCTCCTCCTCTTCGCCTGCTACCTCGTCCTGTAGACTGCCCTGACCAGACAATGGTTGACTGTCATCAAGGCTTCCCTCTTCGTCGGCTGCAGACGCCTGCTCCTTTATGTGCGTCAAACTTTGCATCAGCAGACGCATTAGGGGGATGCTCATGCTTATTATGGCGTTGTCTGCACTAACCAGCCATGTGCATTCCTCAAAACACTGAAGAACTTGACACAGGTCTTGTACCTTCGACCACTGCACACCTGACAACTCCATGTCTGCCATCCAACTGCCTGCCCGTGTATGTGTATCCTCTCACAAATACATAACAGCACTCCTCTGTTCGCACAGTCTCTGAAGCATGTGCAGTGTGGAGTTCCACCTTGTTGCAACGTCGATGATTAGGTGATGCTGGGGAAGGTTCAGAGACCGCTGATGGTTCTGCATACGGCTGGAGTATACAGGCGAACGGCGGATATGCGAGCAAAGTCTGCGCACTTTGAGGAGCAGGTCGGGTAACCCCGGATAACTTTTCAAGAAGCACTGCACCACCAGGTTTAAGGTGTGAGCCAGGCAAGGAATGTGTTTCAGTTGTGAAAGGGCTATGGCAGCCATAAAATTCCTTCCGTTATCACTCACTACCTTGCCTGCCTCAAGATGTACACTGCCCAGCCATGATTGAATTTCTTGCTGCAAGAACTCGGACAGAACCTCCGCGGTGTGTCTGTTGTCGCCCAAACACTTAATTGCCAATACAGCCTGCTGACGCTTGCCACTAGTTGTCCCATAATGGGACACCTCGTGTGCAACAGTGGCAGCTGCGGATGGGTGGTCGTGCGACTGCGGTCTGTGGACGAGCTCTCGCTTCTGCAGGAGGACGAGGAGGGGGGTCGTACGCCTACAGCCAACTGTTTCCTAGACCGTGGGCTAGGCAGAACTGTCCCAATATTGCTGTCCCCTGTGGACCCTGCATCCACCACATTAACCCAGTGTGCCGTGATGGACACGTAACGTCCCTGGCCATGCCTACTGGTCCATGCATCTGTTGTCAGGTGCACCTTTGTACTCACAGATTGCCTGAGTGCATGGACGATGCGGTCTTTTACATGCTGGTGGAGGGCTGGGATGGCTTTTCTCGAAAAGAAGTGTCGACTGGGTAGCTCGTAGCGTGGTACAGCGTAGTCCATCAGGGCTTTGAAAGCTTCGCTTTCAACTAATCGGTAGGGCATCATCTCTAACGAGATTAGGCTAGCAATGTGGGCATTCAAACCCTGTGTACGCAGATGCGAGGATGAGTACTTCCTTTTCCTAACGAGAGTCTCATGTAGGGTGAGCTGGACTGGAGAGCTGCAGATCGTGGAACTAGCGGGGGTGCCGGTGGACATGGCAGACTGAGAGAGGGTTGGAGATGGTATTCTTGCGGGTGCCCTACATGCAGTGTTTCCTACTACGAAACTGGTGATTCCCTGCCTGCTTTGGCCTGGCGACGAAACCTGCACATTTACTGCAGGTGGTGCAGGAAATGGTGGGCTTACAGTGAGGGAAGGGATGTAGCGTTGCTGACTAGCTTCATTGGCCGAGGGTGCTACAACTTTAAGGGACGTTAGGTAGTTAGTCCAGGCTTGCAAATGCATGGTGGTTAAATGTCTACGCATGCAACTTGTATTTAGACTTTTAAGATTCTGACCTCTGCTTAAGGTAGTTGAACATTTTTGACAGATGACTTTGCGCTGATCATTTGGATGTTGTTTAAAAAAATGCCAGACTGCACTCTTTCTACTATCGGATACCTTTTCAGGCATTGCAGACTGAGCTTCTTTAACCGGATGGCCACGCTGTCCTACAACTGGTTTTGCCACGCGTTTTTGGCCAGATACAGGCCTGGCAGATGGAACCTGTTGCGAGGTTGATGCCTGCTGCGGCTCCTCCTCTTCCGATTCAGAGCTACTGCCGCCTGCACCCTGTTCCCCCAATGGCTGCCAATCGGGGTCAACAACTGGGTCATCTATGACCTCCTCTTCTATCTCGTGTGCAACTTCGTCTGTGTCACCATGTAAGCCGGTGGTATAGCGTTCGTGACGGGGCACCATAGTCTCATCAGGGTCTGATTCTGGATCAGTACACTGCGAGGGCAATGTTCTGGTCTGAGTCAAAGGAACAGCATAGTAATCTGGCTGTGGCTGTACATCTGTGCACTCCATGTCCGATTCAACTTGTAATGGGCATGGCCTGTTAACTATTTCACTTTCTAACCCAGGAACGGTATGTGTAAAGAGCTCCATGGAGTAACCCGTTATGTCGCCTGACGCATCCTTCTCTGTTGTTCTTGGTGAAGAAGACAAGGAAGCGACTTGTCCCTGATCGTGAACATCCACTAACAACGCGCTGCTTTTACATTTACCAGTTTCAGAAGAGGAGGCGAAAGAGCTAGAGGCTGAGTCAGCAAGGAAAGCCAAAACTTGTACTTGCTGCTCCGGCTTTAAAAGCGGTTTTCCTACTCCCAGAAAAGGGAGCGTTCGGGGCCTTGTGTAGCCAGACGACGAACCTGGCTCAACAACTCGAGACTTTGGTGCTATATTGCTTTTCCCACGACCACCTGATGCTCCACCACCAATACCATCATTACCAGCTGGCAATGACCGCCCACGGCCACGACCTCTTCCACCAGACTTCCTCATTGTTTGAAAAACATAACCAAACTAACGGTATTTGTTACTGTAAAACCAGTTACAAGGTGAACTCAAACTTCTGTTGGATTTATATATCCCTTTATAGGTGGGTGAGACTGCAGGGAAAATCAGGCCCAATGTATAACAGTACACAGCTTCTGTGGCAGACAGATATGCCACTAACAGGACTGATGCAGATGCAGACACTACCAATAAAAATCTCGCCCTTTTTATTTTTCCTGGGAGAATATTGAAGAAATGTGGCCCACTCTTATACAGTATATGTTCTGTGGCATAAAATGAAAGACAGATGCCACACACACGACTGGCACAGAGGCAGAATTGCCAATCTTAATCTCCCACTATTTTTTTTCCTGGGAGAATTGTCAAAAAAGCTGGCACCGTGTTACACACTAGGTTTTCTGTGGCACAAAATGAGAGAGATGGCACACACTGGACTGGCACTGAGGCAGAATTGCCAATCTTAATCTCCCACTATTTTTTTTTTCCTGGGAGAATTTAAAAAAAATCAGGCCGAGTATTACACACTAGGTTTTCTGTGGCACAAAATTAAAGACAGATGTCACACACACGACTGGCACTGAGGCAGAATTGCCAATCTTAATCTCCCACTATTTTTTTTTTCCTGGGAGAATTTAAAAAAAATCTGGCCCAGTATTACACACTAGGTTTTCTGTGGCACAAAATTAGAGACAGATGTCACACACAGCACTGGCACTGAGGCAGAAATGCCAATCTTAATCTCCCACAATTTTTTTATTTATTTATGGGAGAATTGTCAAAAAATCTGACACCGTGTTACACACTAGGTTTTATGTGGCACAAAATGAGAGACAGATCGTACACACTGGACGGGCACTGAGGCAGAAATGCCAATCTTAATATCCCACTATTTTTTTTTCCTGGGAGAATTTAAAAAAAATCTGGCCCAGTATTACACACTAGGTTTTTTGTGGCACAAAATTAGAGACAGATGTCACACACAGCACTGGCACTGAGGCAGAATTGCCAATCTTAATCTCCCACTTTTTTTTCTTTTCTGGGAGAATTATCCAAAAATCTGGCAGCATGTTACACACTAGGTTTTATGTGGCACAAAATGAGAGACAGATGGCACACACTGGACTGGCACTGAGGCAGAAATGCCAATCTTAATCTCCCACTATTTTTTTTTTCCTGGGAGAATTTTAAAAAAATCTGGCCCAGTATTACACACTAGGTTTTCTGTGGCACAAAATTAGAGACAGATGTCACACACAGCACTGGCACTGAGGCAGAATTGCCAATCTTAATCTCCCACTTTTTTTTCTTTTCTGGGAGAATTATCCAAAAATCTGGCACCATGTTACACACTAGGTTTTATGTGGCACAAAATGACAGAGATGGCATACACTGGACTGGCACTGAGGCAGAAATGCCAATCTTAATCTCCCACTATTTTTTTTTATTTATGGGAGAATTGTCAAAAAATCTGGCACCGTGTTACACACTAGGTTTTATGTGGCACAAAATGAGAGACAGATGGCACACACTGGACTGGCACTGAGGAAGAACACAGGTGATCGCTTAGGTCCGACCATTAGAAACTGCACCGATCGGAAGAGTGAGGAAATTTTATCATTGATAGGACACTTATCCCCATTTTAAAATGGAGCGGCAGGTGAGATGTCTGACCGCAGCTTCATTCATTCTCTTTGGGGCTTCCAGAAAAAACAAGCGCACCCACTGAGGGAATGAATGGATCAATGATTGAGTTGTACACACCACTCCAGTCTAATGGGGATAAAAAGTTCCACATTCTGCCGATTGGATCCAAGTAGTCAGACCCTCACCAATCAATACGTTATCGCTTATCATGTGGAGAGGTGATTCCTCAGTCAGAAATCTACAAGCCATTAACCCTCATACACTTTCAGACTCCTTACACTAATCACTGTCCCCAATCTCCTCTTTTTCCTGTCCTGATCTGGTGGTACATCACTACAATGACACTCTTAGAAGCACCCTGGACCAAGTAGCTACCCTCACCATCAGAACCACCAAACACAGAGTAAAATAGCCCTGGCTCACATCGCAAACCCGATTTCTCCAGCGATGCTCTAGGAGTGCTTAACGCTTATGGAGGAAAACTCGCACGCCAGAAGATTTCATACACTTCAAATTTATGTTAAAAACCTATAACTCTGCCCTTCACCTCGCCAAACAGACCTACTTCACCACCCTGACCTCTTCACTATCCAACAACCCCAAGAAACTTTTTCACACCTTTCACTCCCTCCTCAGGCCAAAATCACAAGCCCCTATCACAGAAATTTGTGCTTATGACCTGGCCTCCCACTTTATAGAGAAAATAGACAATATCCATCAGGAAATCCGCTCCCAATCACCAAGTTCAGTGACTCCCATCCTTCCCTGGATCTCCCCTGGCTCACTCTCCACATTTGATCTCATCACAGAAGAAGAAGTCTTCAGGCTGCTCTCTTCTTCTCGTCCGACTACATGCACTACCGACCCCATTCCCTCTCATCTCCTCCAGTCTCACTCTCCAGTCGTCACTACTCACCTAACTACAATCTTTAATCTCTCACTCTTCTCAGGCATTTTCCCATCCTCCTTCAAAGACTCTATCATTACTCCATTACTAAAGAAACCCGCCCTCGACCCATCCTGCACAAATAACTACAGACCGGTCTCCAACCTCCCCTTCATCTCTAAACCCTTGGAGCGCCTAGTCTACTCCCGCCTTACCCGTTACCTCTCCATTCACTCCCTTCTAGACCCTTCACAGTCCGGCTTCCGCCCCCTTCACTCGACAGAAACTGCACTCATCAAAGTGACCAACAACATTCTGACAGCAAAATGTAACGGTGACCACTCTCTGCTCATTCTTCTCGATCTTTCTGCAGCTTTTGACACTGTTAACCACCCTCTCCTACTCTCTAGCCTCCAGTCACTAGGCATTAAGGACACTGCTCTCTCCTGGTTCTCCTCCTATCTTTCTGACCGCTCCTTCAGTGTTCTATTCTCTAGCTCCACTTCATCTCCTCTTCCTCCCACTGTCGGGGTACCTCAGGGCTCAGTCCTTGGCCCCCTTCTCTTCTCTCTCTACACGGCCCCAATTGGACAGATCATCAGCAGATTTGGCTTTCAGTCCCATCTTTATGCCGACGACACACAACTCTACATGTCATCTCCTGACCTTACTCAAGGTGTACTACAGAACACCAGTGACTGTCTGTCCGCAGTCTCCGACATCATGTCCGCTCTCTATCTGAAACTCAACCTCTCCAAAACTGAACTTCTGCTCCCACCATCTACTAACCTCCCTAAACCTGACGTTTCCCACTCCGTGGGTGGCACCATAATAACACCCCGAGAACAGGCGTGCTGTCTGGGTGTTATGTTTGACTCGATGTCTCCTTCACCTCCCATATACAATCTCTTGCCCGCTTGGGCCGCTTACACCTAAAGAACATCTCTAGAATCCACCCTTTTCCCACTATGGAAACAACAAAAACCCTCACTGTCGCCCTGATCCTCTCCCGCCTGGACTACTGCGACGCTCTATTAATTGGACTCCCCCTTACTCGACTTTTCCCTCTCCAGTCTATCCTTAATGCAGCAACCAGAGTTGTCTATCTAGCTAATCGTTACTTGGACGTGTCCGCTCTTTGCCAGTCGTTACACTGGCTGCCCGTTCATTATAGAATCCAATTCAAAGCACTTGTTCTCACCGACAAAACTTCACAGTGCAGCACCCCCTTACATCTCCTCCTTCATTTCTGTCTATCGGCCTAACCGACCTCTGCGCTCTGCAAATGACTTTCACTAACCTCTGCACTAATCCGTACCTCCCACTCCCGACTCCAAGACTTCTCCCATGCTGCGCCAATCCTCTGGAATGCTCTACCCCAAGATATTAGGACCATTCACAATTTGCATAGTTTTAGGCGCTCCCTCAAAACACATTTGTTCAGAGCGGCCTATCATGTTCCCTAATCAAAGTCATTTTATGTTTGTGTGTAGCCCATTCACTACTTCCATCTATCCCCCACTCCCTGAAGATGCCTGGACCATCATTGTACATACATCATTGTAAATACACACCTGTACTTTGCATCTCCCCATCTCATTGTAGATTGTAAGCTCTCACGAGCAGGGTCGCCTTATATTGCTTTAATTATTGTATTGTTAACATTGTTACTTATGACTGTTGTGTTTGAAACTGTTAAACTGGAAAGCGCTGCGGAATATGTTGGCGCTATATACATAAAGATTATTATTATTACTAGTGATGAGCGAGCATACTCGGTAATGCTCGGTACTCGCCCGAGCATCGCTGTACTTGCGGTGCTCGGCGAGCGCTGAGCATTTCCAGGATTGTTCGGCGGGAGCTCGGGTCCCCATGCCTGCATGTTTGGCGCTCTTTAGAGCACCAATCAACATGCAGGGATTGTCTGCCACGCACTGTAATGCCGCAGCCATGTTAGCTGGCTGGCCGCACAGCATCATCAGGCCTATATCAGAACTGGTGCTGCCCTCCTCGGCACAGTCAGCTCAGGAATCACCAGTGTAGGGAGAGTTGCAGCGATAGGGACAGAATAGGTGGTGTATCTATTACTGTTGGTATACCGTAATTGAATACACAAATCCAGCTTAACCAACAGTCCTTCTAAGGACAAATTTATGGGGTATATAGATTACAGTGCTAGGTAGGCAGGGAGTGTGTGTGGGAATATAGATATCAGTAGCAGGCAGGCATTGTACGTGGCATACTTCCAGGGCCGTATTTAGAGTTTCTGCTGCCCAAGGCACTTTTAGTGCTGCCTCCCCCATTGGTGAGTATGGCACTATCGGCATAGACTTTGGCAAGAATCACTGATGTGAAAGTAGCCTTTTGCAACAGATCGGGCAGTTTTTCTGCATCTGCCGTGTAACGGATCACTTACAGCAACACTGCGTTCGGCCTTATTCATTCCCCATGGGATTTGTGGCACTTGCTGTGATCTGGCAAATGCGGTATCATACCTCTCAACTTTTGAAGAAGGGAAAGAGGTATAAAGTTTGGTCGCGGCCTCTGTCTGTCATGAAAATCCAAGTCGCTGATTGGTCGCGGCAAAACAGCCACGACCAATCAGTGACTGGCACAGTCCAGCGGCAATATGGCCGCTCTTTCCTCCCCGCAGTCAGTGCCCGCTCCATACTCCCCTCCAGTCATCCAGTTAGCCCTCACACAGGGTTAATGCCAGCGTTACCGGAGCGCGATGTAATGCACTCTGGTTACACAGCTATTAACCCTGTGTGACCAAGTTTTTACGATTGATACTGCGTATGCAGCATCAATAGTAAAACGATCTAATGTTACATATAATAATAATAATAATAAAAAAACGTTATTCTCACCCTCCGACGTCGCGTCCTGTCCGCCGGCAGGTTCCGGTGATAAGGATGCTATGGGACAAGGACCTGCCATGACGTCACGGTCATGTGACCGCGACATTATCACAGGTCCTGCACGGCTGCGCGAGGAGGACCTGCCATGACGTCACGGTCAGGTGACCGCGATTTCATCACAGGGCCTGCGCTCATAGTCATACCAACCCTGGGACCGGAAGCTGCCCCATGCACCGTATACAGGAGCCAGGACTAAGGTGAGTATATGTTTATTTTTTATTTTATGTCACTGGCCAATATACTACATTACTGGGCAATATACTACGTGGCTGACCAATATACTACATACTACGTGGCTGTGCAACATACTACGTGGCTGGGCAATATACTACGTAGCTGGGCAATATACTACGTTGCTGGGCAATATACTACGTAGCTGGGCAATATACTACATATCTGGGCAATATACTACGTGGCTGGGCAATATACTACGTAGCTGGGCAATATACTATGTTGCTGGGCAATATACTACGTGGCTGGGCAATATACTACGTTACTGTGCAATATACTACGTAGCTGGGCAATATACTACGTGACTGGCCAATATACTACGTGACTGGCCAATATACTACGTGACTGGCCAATATACTACGTGACTGGGCAATATACCATGTGGCTGGGCAATATACTACGTGGCTGACCAATATACTACATACTACGTGGCTGTGCAATATACTTCGTTGCTGGGCAATATACTACGTGGCTGGGCAATATACTACGTCGCTGGGCAATATACTACGTGACTGGGCAATATACCATGTGGCTGGGCAATATACTACGTGGCTGACCAATATACTACATACTACGTGGCTGTGCAATATACTTCGTTGCTGGGCAATATACTACGTGGCTGGGCAATATACTACGTCGCTGGGCAATATACTACGTGGCTGGGAAATATACTACGTTGCTGGGCAACATACTACGTTGCTGGGCAATATACTTCGTTGCTGGGCAATATACTACGTGGCTGGGCAATATACTACGTCGCTGGGCAATATACTACGTGACTGGGCAATATACTACGTGGTTGGGCAATATACTACGTAGCTGAGCAATATACTACGTTACTGGGCAATATACTATGTCGCTGGGCAATATACTACGTGACTGGGCAATATACCACGTGGCTGGGCAATATACTACGTGGCTGACCAATATACTACATACTACGTGGCTGTGCAATATACTACGTCGCTAGGCAATATACTACGTGACTGGGCAATATACTACGTGGCTGGGCAATATACTACGTGGCTGACCAATATACTACATACTACGTGGCTGTGCAATATACTACGTGGCTGGGCAATATACTACGTTGCTGGGCAATATACTACGTGGCTGGGCAATATACTACGTGGCTGGGAATTATACTACGTAGCTGGGCAATATACTACGTGACTGGCCAATATTCTACGTGACTGGGCAATATACTACGTGGACATGCATATTCTAGAATACCCGATGCGTTAGAATCGGGCCACCATCTAGTACTGTATAATGGCCACACATGATGCTCCATCTATATATATAATTGTCTAAGGGTTTTTCCGTCTGTCTGTCTTTCTGTCTGTCTGTCTGTCTGTCCTGGAAATCCCGCGTCTCTGATTGGTCGAGGCCGCCAGACCTCGACCAATCAGCGACGGGCACAGCGACGATGATTTCATAAAGGACGTAGACATCCCGCGTCTCTGATTGGTCGAGGCCGCAACAGCAACGGACACAGTATCGACGTAGATGTCATAACGGTTGCCATGGCAATGATGATGTCATAAAGGTTGCCTCGACCAATCAGTGACGGGCACAGTCTGGAATCATCATTGTCCATATACTACGGGGACATGCATATTCTAGAATACCCGATGCGTTAGAATCGGGCCACAATCTAGTACTGTATAATGGCCACACATGATGCTCCATACTGTATAATGGCCACACATGATGCTCAATACTATATAACGGCCACACATGATGCTCAATACTGTATAATGGCCACACATGATGCTCCATACTGTATAATGGCCACACATGATGCTCAATACTGTATAATGGCCATTGGCCACACATGATGCTCCATACTGTATAATGGCCACACATGATGCTCTATACTGTATAATGGCCACATATGATGCTCCATACTGTATAATGTCCACACATGATGCTCAATAATGTATAATGGCCATTGGCCACACGTGATGCTCTATACTGTATAATGACCCCACATGATGTTCAATATTGTATAATGACCCCACATGATGCTCAATACTGTATAATGGCCACACTTGATTCTCCATACTGTATAATGGCCACACATGATGCTCCATACTGTATAATGGCCACACATGATGCTCAATACTGTATGATGGCCACACATGATGCTTCATACTGTATAATGACCCCACATGATGCTGCATACTGTATAATGACCCCACATGGTGCTCCATACTGTATAATGACCCCACATGATGCTCAATACTGTATAATGGCCACACATGATGCTCAATACTGTATAATGACCCCACATGATGCTCCATACTGTAAAATGACCCCACATGATGCTCAATACTGTATAATGCCCCCCTCCCATCTTGTATGCATGGCTCATCTCCCTCCCATCCCATATGCATGGCTCATATTCCCCACCCTCCTCCTATATGCTTGGCTCATATTCCCCCCTCCTGTATGCATTACTCATATTCCCCCCCTCCTGTATGATGGCTCATATCCCCCCTTCTGTATGCATGGCTCATAACCCCCCCTGTATGCATGGCTCATAATTCCCCCCCACCTCCTGCGTGCATGGCTCATATTCCAACCCCCTCCTGTATGCATGGCTCATAATCCCCCCTGTATGCATGGCTCATAATCCCCCCCACCTCCTGTATGCATGGCTCGTATTCCACCACCACCCCCTCCTGTATGCATGGCTCATATTCCACCACCACCCCCTCCTGTATGCATGGCTCATATTCCACCACCACCCCCTCCTGTATGCATGGCTCATAATCCCCCTTCCTGTATGCATGGCTCATAATCCCCCCCCACCTCCTGTATGCATGGCTCATATTCCACCACCACCCCCTCCTGTATGCATGGCTCATATTCCACCACCACCCTCTCCTGTATGCATCGCTCATAATTCCCCCCCCCCCCTGTGTGCATGGCTCATATCCCCCCTCCTGTATGCATGGCTCATAATTCCCCCCACCCCTTGTATGCATGGTTCATATTCCCCCTCGTATACATGGCTCATCTCTCCACCCTTCTGCTCCCGCTCCTTCTCCCATCTTGCATGGCTCGGCTTACCGTCCTCCTTCATTCCCCCGTCCCCTGTCCCTCATACTCACCTGTCCGTCCCACACCGCGCGGCCACGCCGAAATCCCTCTGGCTCTGTCCCGACTCCCGACACAGCACCTTCTTCCTGAATGAGCGGTCATGTGGTACCGCTCATTAAGGTCATGAATATGCGCATAGTCATGACCTTAACCCCTTTACCCCCAAGGGTGGTTTGCACGTTATGGACCGGGCCAATTTTTACAATTCTGACCACTGTCCATTTATGAGGGTATAACTCTGGAACGCTTCAACAGATCCTGGTGATTCTGACACTGTTTTCTCGTGACATATTGTACTTCATGATAGTGGTAAAATTTTTTTGATATTACCTGCATTTATTTGTGAAAAAAAACGGAAATTTGGCGAAAATTTTGAAAATTTCGCAATTTTCCAACTTTGAATTTTTATGCAATTAAATCACAGAGATATGTCACACAAAATACTTAATAGGTAACATTTCCCACATGCCTACTTTACATCAGCACAATTTTGGAACCAACATTTTTTTTTGTTAGGGAGTTATAAGGGTTAAAAATTGACCAATGATTTCTCAATTTTACAACACAATTTTTTTAGCGACCACATCACATTTGAAGTCACTTTGAGGGGTCTATATGATAGAAAATACCCAAGTGTGACACCATTCTAAAAACTGCACCCCTCAAGGTGCTCGAAACCACATTCAAGAAGTTTATTAACCCTTCAGGTGTTTCACAGGAATTTTTGAAATGTTTAAATAAAAATTAACATTTAACTTTTTTTCACAAAAAATGTACTTCCGCTCCAATTTGTTTTATTTTACCACAGGTAACAGGAGAAAATGGACCCCAAACGTTGTTGTACAATTTGTCCTGAGTACGCCGATACCCCATATGTGGAGGTAAACCACTGTTTGGGCGCATGACAGAGCTCGGAAGCGAAGGAGCGCCATTTGACTCTTCAATGCAAATTTGACTGGAATTGAGATGGGATGCCATGTTGTGTTTGGAGAGCCACTGATGTGCCTAAACATTGAAACCCCCCACAAGTGACACCATTTTGGAAAATAGACCCCCTAAGGAACTTATCTAGATGTGTGGTGAGCACTTTGACCCACCAAGTGCTTCACAGACGTTTATAATGCAGAACCGTAAAAATAAAAAATCATTTTTTTTCACAAAAATTATTTTTTCGCCCTTAATTTTTTATTTTCCTAATGGTAAGAGAAGAAATTGGACCCCAAAAGTTGTTGTACAATTTGTCCTAAGTACGCTGATACCCCATATGGGGGGGTAAACCACTGTTTGGGCGCATGGCAGAGCTCGGAAGGAAAGGAGCGCCGTTTGACTTTTCAATGCAAAATTGACAGGAATTGAGATGGGACGCCATGTTGCGTTTGGAGAGCCACTGATGTGCCTAAACATTGAAACCCCCCACAAGTGGCACCATTTTGGAAAGTAGACTCCCTAAGGAACTTATCTAGATGTGTGGTGAGCACTTTGACCCACCAAGGGCTTCACAGAAGTTTATAATGCAGAGCCGTAAAAATAAAAATAATATTTTTACACAAAAATGAACTTTTCACCCCCAATTTTTTATTTTCCCAAGGGTAACAGAAGAAATTGTACCCCAAAAGATGTTGTGAAATTTGTCCTGAGTACGCTGATACCCCATATGTGGGAGTAAAGCACTGTTTGGGTGCATGGCAGAGCTCGGAAGGCAAGGAGCGCCGTTTGACTTTTCAATGCAAAATTGGCTGGAATTGAGATGGGACGCCATGTTGCATTTACAGAGCCACTGATGTGCCTAAACATTGAAACCCCCACAAGTGACACTATATTGGAAAATTGACCCTCCAAGGAACTTATCTAGATGTGTTGTGAGAACTTTGAATCCCCAAGTGTTTCACTACAGAGCTGTGAAAATAAAAATTATTTTTTTCCCACAAAAAAAATAATGGTTATACTCACCCTGCAGACAGCCGATCTCCTCAGCGGCGTCCATTCCTATAGATGGTGTGTGTGTGCAGGACCTTCGATGACGTCACGTGAGCGGTCACGTGAGCGGTCCGCGACCAATCACAGGACCACGACGTCATCGCAGGTCCTTCACACAGACCATCTATAGGAACAGAAGCGGCAGCATGCACCGCTGAGAGGCGGGAAGACACCGGGGCCATCAGAGGGTAAGTATATGACTATTTTTTATTTTAATTCTTTTTTTTTTACTAATTATATGGTGCCCAGTCCGTGGAGGAGAGTCTCCTCTCCACCCTGGGTACCAACCGCACATAATCTGCTTACTTCCCGCATGGTGTGCACAGCCCCATGCGGAAAGTAAGAAGATCAATGCACTCCTAGGTGTGTGGAATTCCCGCAATTCCGCATTTTTAATGAACATGTTGCTTTTTTTTCCGCGATTTTTTAGCGGAAAAAAAAGCAACATTTGCACTAGAAATGCGGAATACACTGTAATTAATAGGAGGCATATGTAAGCGTTTTTTTGCATTTTTATCACGTTTTTATAGCTAAAAAACGCGAAAAAAACGCAAAAAATACTGAACGTGTGCACATGGCCTCAATGTCTTCTCAGAGAGATAAGCTTGCATACAGAAAAGCGTAGCCCCCCTCCCCCAGCAATGCCTTACACTGAGAGCAGACTGTACTGCCATCTAGTGTGTATTTTTCATACTACACTCTAGCAGATTTGTTTCCACAGTATGCTGTTCACTCTACAATATAGAAATAAAATACAGGACTTAAAGGGAACCTGTCACCCTGAAAATCGCGGGTGAGGTAAGCCCACCGGCATCAGGGGCTTATCTGCAGCATTCTGTAATGCTGTAGATAAGCCCCCGATGTTACCTAAAAGAGGAGAAAAAGACGTTATATTATACTCACCCAGGGGCGGTTCCGCTGCTGGTCAGGTCAAACGGGCGTCTCCGGTCCGCTGCGGTGCCTCCCATCTTCATTACAAGACGTCCTCTTCTGATCTTCAGCCACGGCTCCGGCGCAGGCGTACTTTGCTCTGCCCTGTTGAGGGCAGAGGATAGTACTGCAGTGCGCAGGCGCCGGAAAGGTCAGAGGCCCGGCGCCTGCGCACTGCAGTACTTTGTCTGCCCTCGACAGGGCAGAGCAAAGTACGCCTGCGCCGGAGCCGTGGCTGAAGATCAGAAGAGGACGTCTTGTAATGAAGATGGGAGGCGACGCAGCGGACCGGAGACGCCCATCCGACCTGACCAGCAGCGGGACCGCCCCTGGGTGAGTATAATATAACGTCTTTTTCTCCTCTTTTAGGTAACATCGGGGACTTATCTACAGCATTACAGAATGCTGTAGATAAGCCCCTGATGCCGGTGGGCTTACCTCACCCGCGAATTTCGGGGTGACAGGTTCCCTTTAAGTGAAAATACACTGTAGGGCATGTCAGTTTTTTTGGTCAGTTTTTCATATCAGTTACTGTAAGCCAATAACAAAAACCAGGAATGCCTGAAAAATACAGAAGTGGTGATCTGGGGAGGCAGTATTTAGTACTTTAGGCAGCTGCACCCCAAAAATGAGTCATCTCAAATGTACCCTAAAATGTGTAATTTATAGAAATAATCACTTGAGTGACATAAAAATTAGGATTCAGCCTATTAGGGGCTGTTGAAGGTAGTATTTAGCACTTTGGGGGATGTACTTTGAATTGTACACAGGGAAGGAAGCACATTCAGCAATTTCAAAAGATTTGGGGGACTATTTGTCATGTGTACGGAATTGCGCAAAATAAGTTTGGCGCAGTAAAATCATATGCAAAACTCAACTTTCCATTGTATAATTGCACACTGCACAGGGAAGGAAACACATTCAACTTTAAAAAAACATTTGGGGCAGTACTGTCATTTGTACGGAATTACGCAAAACAGGTTTGGCACTGTAAAATCCAATGTAAAATGCAACAATGTGCCACATAAACGCACACTGCACAAGGTAGGAAGCACATTTAGTAATTTAAAAACATTTGGGGCAGTACTGTCATGTTTACAGAATTTAGCGAAACAAGTTTGGCACAGTAAAATGATATCAGAAACTCAACTTTGCATTGCATAATTGCTCACTGCACAGAAAGAAAACACATTCATCAACTTGAAAACATTTAGGGCAGCAATGTCACGTGTACGGAATTGCGCAAAACAGGTTTGGCGCAGAAAAACCGTATGTGCACAATGTGTCACACAATTGCGCATTGCTCAAGGTAGAAAGCATTTTTATTAATTTAAAAACATGTGTGGCAGTATTGTCATATGCAAGAGGTGAAAAGTTGTGGTTTTCATTTCAGTTCATCTGTGAACTTGACCTGTCAGCTAAGATATGGATTTGACAACACTCAGTGCCATAATAATAATAAAGCAATGTTCCTTTTTCAGGGGAGGGAACAATGAATAATGCTTGATTGCACATTTGAACTTTGACTCTATATCAGTTTTATAGGCCTTGCTGCAGGATTCGACCAGTACTAATCATGCTCCATGGCCATAAAATAGCTGGAGGAAATCTCTTGCTTTAGAGCAAAGTTTATCTTCTGAGGCTGTAGTACAATATTTCTACAATTTCTCGATGCTTAGTGTTTTTTCACTTCCCCTAGTGCTAATAACTTCATTCTGTTCTCTCAGCACAATTTTGTACCGCTTCACAGGCAAATTCTCTAAGGGTACACTTTCACGACACTGTAACCATCAATATATTACCTTCGTTACAGCAAAATATAGACCGAAGGTGTGATGAGCCTCTGCCTGAACCTTACACTCAACTTTTCACTTTGGTGCCCCAACCAAAATGTGTCTGGTGTACAAGAAAACACACCTGCCTTTCACCAAGTCTTTCTGAGGTCAAAACCTAGATTTCGTGGGGTAAGTGCCAATCTTACAATAATAATGATATCTATGCATAATCAGATTGTATATAGAATCTTACCTGAAGAAACTGTAGCAATGATTTAGTAGTTGAAAATAATAAGTAGAGTCTATAATTGTGTGCCGTGGTGGGTAGAATCATAGCCTGGACAACAGCCGACCTAAACAGAAACGAAGCGATAACCATTGTTACTGCTCATAAAAAGGGAATACTTAAATTACACATTGGATCATGATAAACTAAAGATTCCAGCTAAAAATCTTTACTGATATAAAAGTATGTAATTTGTTTGCAATAAAATGTATCAGTCAGTGTGAATGAAATACATAAAACATAAGGTCTGGATTTTAAATCATTCTGAAGATAAAATTAAATTCTGAGTTGGATCTAATTTGCTTGAATTTCATCATAACGCATAATATAATTTAGAAATACCTGTCCGCACTACTCTGGTCATTGTCCTAATAAGACTTTGAATGGTGTCCAGGGAGATCTCTCAGACCTGAATCAGAGGACATCAGTGCGATCCATGACTGTCTGTGGTTCTACTTGGTGGCACTGGATGCACCAATATATAATGTCCCAGAGGTTTTCAATTGGATTTAGACATGGGAAACATGAGGGCTAATAAATGGCCTTTATCATCCAGCTGCTTTTACATTCTGGCCACATGAGATCAGCATTGTCAACCACAAGGCAGGGCCATCATTAAAGATGACCTTTCACCAAATATTTGTTTGTCTGTTTTTATTTTGCCTCTCTGTTGCGGAGATATTAGTAATGAAAGTATATGGCACATAACTAGTTAAATTTTCTAAAGACTAAAACATGGACATTACCAGAGAGGCTTCACTGTGAGAACGTACTTCTTCCCAGTGGCATAACTATGGTCCATGCACCCAGGTGCAAAATGAAGACCTGGGCACCCACTTGCATGTTGGTCAGATGTATGGGCCCTTGTAGTGTTCTAGATCCTATAAAACATAATTAATCACCACTCATGTGATAATTCCCTGCTGTGGTTGTAATAATGCCTCCCATCCTGGGTCCCATGCTATAACATTTTCACCCATCCTGGATATAATGTTCCCCATCATGGTATATTGTCCCCCACCCTGGTATAATATCCCCATTCTGATATAATTTCCCCGATTCTGGTATAATGTCCCATATTTTGGTATATTGTAAAATATTACCATAAAAATATCCAAAAGACATATAAACATGGTTATTGGGATTTTCCCATCATACACAGATCAATAACCGATGGATTCTACTGACATACAGTGGGGCAAAAAAGTATTTAGTCAGTCAGCAATAGTGCAAGTTCCACCACTTAAAAAGATGAGAGGCGTCTGTAATTTACATCATAGGTAGACCTCAACTATGGGAGACAAACAGAAAAAAAAATCCAGAAAATCACATTGTCTGTTTTTTTAACAATTTATGTGCATATTATGGTGGAAAATAAGTATTTGGTCAGAAACAAACAATCAAGATTTCTGGCTCTCACAGACCTGTAACTTCTTCTTTAAGAGTCTCCTCTTTCCTCCACTCATTACCTGTAGTAATGGCACCTGTTTAAACTTGTTATCAATATAAAAAGACACCTGTGCACACCCTCAAACAGTCTGACTCCAAACTCCACTATGGTGAAGACCAAAGAGCTGTCAAAGGACACCAGAAACAAAATTATAGCCCTGCACAAGGCTGGGAAGACTGAATCTGCAATAGCCAACCAGCTTGGAGTGAAGAAATCAACAGTGGGGGCAATAATTAGAAAATGGAAGACATACAAAACTGTTGTGAATTCTGTGGCAGAGCTCCCTCCTGTGGTCACAAGTGGTACTTCGGCTGATTCTCTCTATGAGCTTCCGTTGGTGGAGGAAAGTGGTACTGCGGCTTCTGAGTTTCCTTCCTCAGGTGATGTGGTGAAGTCGTTAGGTGCTGCTCTATTTAACTCCACCTAGTGCTTTGATCCTGGCCTCCAGTCAATGTTCTAGTATTGGACTTGTTTCCTCCTGGATCGTTCCTGTGGCCTGCTGCTCTGCATAGCTAAGTTGCTCTTGTGTTATTTTTTGTTTGCTGTTTTTTCTGTCCAGCTTGTTTATTTGTTTTTCTTGCTTGCTGGAAGCTCTGGTACGCAGAGGGTGTACCTCTGTGCCGTTAGTCGGTACGGAGGGTCTTTTTGCCCCCTTTGCGTGGTTTTTTGTAGGGTTTTGTGTTGACCGCAAAGTTACCTTTCCTATCCTCGCTCTGTTCAGTAAGTCGGGCCTCACTTTGCTAAATCTATTTCATCTCTACGTTTGTCTTTTCATCTTAACTCACAGTCATTATATGTGGGGGCTGCCTTTTCCTTTGGGGTATTTCTCTGAGGCAAGGTAGGCTTATTTTCTATCTTCAGGCTAGCTAGTTTCTCAGGCTGTGCCGAGTTGCATAGGGAGCGTTAGGCACAATCCACGGCTGCCTCTAGTGTGGTTGGAGAGGATTAGGGATTGCGGTCAGCAGAGTTCCCACGTCTCAGAGCTCGTTCTATGTTTTTGGGTTATTGTCAGGTCACTGTATGTGCTCTGACTTCTATGTCCATTGTGGTACTGAATTACCTCATCATAACACAAAACCACTGATAATCTCCCTCGATCTGGGGCTCCACGCAAAATCCCACCCCGTGGGGTCAGAATGATCACAAGAACGGTGAGCAAAAATCCCAGAACCACGCGGGAGGACCTAGTGAATGAACTGCAGAGAGCTGGGACCAATGTAACAAGGCCTACCATAAGTAACACACTACGCCACCATGGACTCAGATCCTGCAGTGCCAGACGTGTCCCACTGCTTAAGCCAGTACATGTCCGGGCCCGTCTGAAGTTTGCTAGAGAGCATTTGGATGATCCAGAGGAGTTTTGGGAGAATGTCCTATGGTCTGATGAAACCAAACTGGAACTGTTTGGTAGAAACACAACTTGTCGTGTTTGGAGGAAAAAGAATACTGAGTTGCATCCATCAAACACCATACCTACTGTAAAGCATGGTGGTGGAAACATCATGCTTTGGGGCTGTTTCTCTGCAAAGGGGCCAGGACGACTGATCCGGGTACATGAAAGAATGAATGGGGCCATGTATCGTGAGATTTTGAGTGCAAACCTCCTTCCATCAGCAAGGGCATTGAAGATGAAACGTGGCTGGGTCTTTCAACATGACAATGATCCAAAGCACACCGCCAGGGCAACGAAGGAGTGGCTTCGTAAGAAGCATTTCAAGGTCCTGGAGTGGCCTAGCCAGTCTCCAGATCTCAACCCTATAGAAAACCTTTGGAGGGAGTTGAAAGTCCGTGTTGCCAAGCAAAAAGCCAAAAACATCACTGCTCTAGAGGAGATCTGCATGGAGGAATGAGCCAACATACCAACAACAGTGTGTGACAACCTTGTGAAGACTTACAGAAAACGTTTGACCTCTGTCATTGCCAACAAAGGATATGTAAAAAGTATTGAGATGAAATTTTGTTTCTGACCAAATACTTATTTTCCACCATAATATGCAAATAAATTGTTAAAAAAACAGACAATGTGATTTTCTGGATTTTTTTTTCTCAGTTTGTCTCCCATAGTTGAGGTCTACCTATGATGTAAATTACAGACGCCTCTCATCTTTTTAAGTGGTGGAACTTGCACTATTGCTGACTGACTAAATACTTTTTTGCCCCACTGTATACAACCAAAGTCAGAGTATAAAGTACCCAGAAAATCACCACTCAAAAGAGTATAAAATGTAAAAAAATTTTATATAAAAATGTAAAAAATACATGAACCAGAGAGTAAGTGGGACATATAAGAGGGTTCAAAAGGGAATAAAATCAAGTAGATAAAGGTGGGAGAGGGTTTTCACAAAAAGTAAAGGGTATCAAAGTAATCTATGCCAGACAAAGCAGGGAATAATAATGTATTTCCATGATTCGCATAAGAATTTGCATGTAAAGCATGATACTGTAAATGATAGTACAGATTATTAAATCAGTATAGTGACAAAAATAATCAGTCCGTCTATATGTATATCATGCAGTATAATATTGCAAGACAAGTATATGAAAAAAAGTTTTAATCAGTCCATATCTACTATATAATTGTCTAAGGGTCACTTCCGTCTGTCTGTCTGTCCTTCTGTCTGTAACGGTTATTCGTTCGCTGATTGGTCTTGGCAGCTGCCTGTCATGGCTGCCGCGACCAGTCAGCGACGCGCACAGTCCGGAAGAAAATGGCCGCTCCTTACTCCCCGCACTGACTGCCCGGCGCCCGCATACACCCCTCCGCTCACCGCTCACACAGGGTTAATGCCGGCGGTAACGGACCGCGTTATGCCGCGGGTAACGCACTCTGTTACCGCTGCTATTAACCCTGTGTGACCAAGTTTTTTACTATTGAAGCGGCCTATGCAGCGCCAATAGTAAAAACATCTAATGTTAAATATAATTAAAAAAATAAAAAACGATTATATACTCACCTACGCCGCCTTTCCCGCTCCTCGCAGGTTAAAAAAAATAAAATAAACATTACTCACCTTCCGATCCGAGGGCCCCTTGTAGTTCTAACATACTCACCATACTTGTAGTTCTGTCGCCTGTGGGAGGTACAGGCGGCAACTTGCGGTCCCAGCCTGCTCGCGCAGGCACGCAGGGCCTGTGATGACGTCGCAGTCACATTACCGCGACATCAACACAGGCCCTGCGTGCCTGCGCGAGCAGGACCTGCCGTGACGTCACGGTCATATGACCGCGACGTCATCACAGGCCCTGCGCGCCTGGGCGAGCAGGACCTGCCATGACGTCACGGTCATGTGACCGCGACGTCATCACAGACCCTGCGTGCCTGCGCGAGCAGGCTGGGACCGCAAGTTGCCGCCTGTACCTCCCACAGGCGACAGAACTACAAGTATGGTGAGTATGTTAGAACTACAAGGGGCCCTCGGATCGGAAGGTGAGTAATGTTTATTTTTTATTTTTTAACCTGTGACATACGTGGCTAGGCAATATACTATGTGGCTGGGCAATATACTACGTGGCTCTGAGCTGTATACTACATCGCTGGTGCAATATACTGCGTTGCTCTGTGCTGTATGCTACGTTGCTGGGCAATATACTACATGGCTGGGCAATATACTACATGGCTGGGCAATACACTACGTCGCTAGGCAATATACTACATGGCTGGGCAATATACTACGTGGCTGGGCAATATACTACGTGGCTGGGCAATATACTACGTGGCTGGGCAATATACTACATGGCTGCGCAATATACTACGTCGCTGGTCAATATACTACGTGGCTGGGCAATATACTACATGGCTGGGCAATATACTACGTCACTGGGCAATATACTACGTCGCTGAGCAATATACTACGGGGCTGGGCAATATACTACGTCACTGGGCAATATACTACGTGGCTGGGCAATATACTACGTGGCTGGGCAATATACTACGTGGCTGGCCAATATACTACGTGGCTGGGCAATATACTACGTGGCTGGGCAATATACTATGTGGCTGGGCAATATACTACGTGACTCTGTGCTGTATACTACGTCACTGGACAATATACTACGTAATATACTACGTGTCTGACCAATATACTACGTGGACTGTGCAATATACTACGTGGACATGCATATTCTAGAATACCCGATGCGTTAGAATCGGGCCACCATCTAGTCTAATATAAAGGTAGTACAATGGGTATGGAAAGTATTCAGACCCTTTTAACTTTTTCAGTCTTTGTTTCATTGCAACCATTTGGTAAATTCAAAAAAGTTCATTTTTTCACATTAATGTACACTCTGCACCTCATCTTGACTGAAAAAAAACAGAAATGTAGAAATTGTTGCAAATTTAATAAAAAACAAAACTGAAATATCACATGGTTATAAGTATTCAGACCCTTTGCTCAGACACTCATATTTAAGTCTCATGCTGTCCATTTCCTTGTGATCCTCCTTGAGATGGTTCTACTCCTTCATTGGAGTCCAGCTGTGTTTAATTAAACTGATAGGACTTGATTTGGAAAGGCACACGCCTGTCTATATAAGACCTCACAGCTCACAGTGCATGTCAGACCAAATGAGAACCATGAGGTCAAAGTAACTGGCCAAGGAGCTCAGAGACAGGATTGTGGCAAGGCACAGATCTGGCCAAGGTTACAACAGAATTTCTGCAGTACTCAAGGTTCCTAAGAGCACAGTGGCCTCCATAATCCTTAAATGGAAGAAGTTTGGGACCACCAGAAGTCTTCCTAGACCTGGTTGTCCAGCCAAACTGAGCAATCGTGGGAGAAGAGCCTTGGCGAAAGAGGTAAAGAAGAACCCCAAGATCACTGTGGGTGAGCTCCAGAGATGCAGTAGGGAGATGGTAGAAAGTCCACAAAGTCAACTATCACTGCTGCCCTCCACCAGTTGGGACTTTATGGCAGAGTGGCCCGACAGAAGCCTCTCCTCAATGCAAGACATATGAAAGCCTGCATAGAGTTTGCTAAAAAACACATGAAGAACTCCCAGACTATGAGAAATACGACTCTCTGTCTGATGAGATGAAGATAGACCTTTTTGGTGATAACTCTAAGGCTACTTTCACACTTCCGTCTTTATAAAGACGTCGCAATGCGTCGTTCTGTGCAAAAAACACATCCTGCAAAGTTGCCCGCAGGATGCGTTTTTTTGCACATAGACTTGTATTACCGACGCATTGTTCCATACGTCATGCACTGGATGCGTCTGTAATTGGCGGACCGTCGTCACAAAAAAACCTCAATGTAACTTTTTTTGTGCGACATGGCTGCCATTTCCGACCGCACATGTGCGGCCGTAACTCCGCCTGCTCCTCCCCGCTCATCACAATGGGCAGCGGATGCATTGTAAAACTGCATCCGCTGCCCACGTTGTGCTACATTTAGCACAACATCCGTCAGTACGTCGGGCCGACGGATGGCGACGGCCCCGTACCGACGGAAGTGTGAAAGTAGCCTAAGCGGTATGTGTGGAGAAAACCAGGCAGTGCTCATCACCTGCACAATACAATCCCAACAGTGAAACATGGTCGTGGCAGCATCATGCTATGGAGGTGTTTTTCAGCTGCAGGGACAGGACAACTGGTTGTCATTGAAGGAAACATGAATGGGGCCAAGTGCAGAGATATCTTGGATGAAAACCTCTTCCAGAGTGCTCTGGACCTCAGACTTGGCCGAGGATTCACCTTCCAACAAGACAATGACCCTAAGTACACAGCTAAAATAACAAAGGAGTGGCTTCAGAACAACTCTGTGACCATTCTTGACTGGCCAGCCACAGCCCTGACCTAAACCCAATTGAACATCTCTGAAGAGACCTGAAAATGGTTGTCCACCAACGTTCACCATCCAACCTGACAGAACTTTAGAGGATCTGCAAGGAAAAATGGCAGAGAATCCCCAAACCCAGGTGTGAAAAACTTGATGCATCATTCCCAAGAAGACTCATGGCTGTACTAGCTCAAAAGGGTGCTTCTATTCAATACTGAGCAAAGGGTCTGAATACTTATGACCATGTGATATTTCAGTTTTTCTTTTTTAATAAATTTGCAAAAATTTCAACTTTTCTGTTTTTTTCTCAGTCAAGATGGGGTGCAGAGAAAATGAGAAAAATTGAACTTTTTTGAATTTACCCAATGGCTGTAATGAAATAAAGAGTGAAAAATTTAAAGGGGTCTGAATACGTACCCATATTGAGGTAAAGAAGCTCCACATACAGTCGCCAGTGCCCTGATGAGCGTTTCGCTGTTACGCTTTCTCCCCTTGAGAAAGTGTAACATATGGGTAAGCTCTATGCTACCTTTATATATTAGATATGGACTGATTAGGCCTTTTTTATATACTTGTCTTCCAGCATTATACTGCATGATAAACGTATAGACGGACTGATAATTTTTCTCACTATACTGTCCTAATAGTCTGTACTATCATTTATGGTATCATGCCTTACATGCAAATTCTTACATGAGTCATGGAAGTTCATTATTATTCCCTGTTTTTTCTGATATAGACTACATTGCTATCCTTTAATTTTTGTGAAAATCCCCTCCCACCTTTATCTACTTGATTTTATCCCTTTTTGAATCATCTTACATGTCCAATTTACTCTCTGGTTCATGTCTTTTTTTTACATTTAATCCTTAATAAAAAAAAATTTACATTTTACACTCTTTTAGGTGTTTTTCTGGGTACTTTGTACCCTGACTCTGGTTGTGTATTCAGTACAATATGCCCATTCTGATATAATGTCGCCATTGTGGAATAATTTTGAAAAGAAACAAATGATTAATCTTAGTTAATAGTCACACTGGCGCTCACCCTGAATCTAACAATCCTCAGCTGGTGGAATTGACCGGGGTAGTGCCGTCCTGTATATCAATGTACACCTGTTAAAACCAATAGATACCGCGCTTGAGGATGCATAAAAAAGAGGACTAGACGAGATACTTAAGAAGCAAATAGTCCAGAGAGACCCCAAGTGTATTCCAAGTGACGTAATCCCACTACAATCAGTAGCAAACAATCAATCCATAAAAAAAACCCTAAAGGTACCATCACACTCAGCGACGCTGCAGCGATATAGACAACGAGCCGATCACTGCAGCGTCGCTGTTTAGGTCGCTGTAGAGACGTCAAACACAGCAGCTCCAGAACGATGCAGGAGCGATCCAGTGACGTAACGGCAACTCACTTATCGTTGTAGCTGGTTGTTAGCTCCATGTAAAACATTTCTGGCATCGTTGCTTTTGCTGTCAAACACGACGATACACGCCGACCTGATGACGAAATAAAGTTCTGGACTTCTAGCTCCGACCAGCAATATCACAGCGGGATCCAGATCGCTGCTGCGTGTCAAACACAACGAAATCGCTATCCAGGACGCTGCGACGTCACGGATCGTTGTCGTTCTCGTTGTAAAGTTGCTGAGTGTGAAGGTACCTTTAAGCTGCCCACATGGTATGCTTAGATTTATAACAGGTGCCAATATCCATCAGCTTACCTCTATTATGATGGATGTTACTGTATGTGGGACAGTGCTGGATACCTGTTCACCTGCCCGGTGTATGCACCCGGGGCTGTGGCACTGTCTGTGTCAGGTGACAGAACGCAGTGCTAGACCGGTAGCGTTCCCTGGATACCGCGTGGAACAAAAAAGACGGCCGATAGGCTCCTCCTACTAGTGACATCACCTGCAGAATGGAAAAAGGGGAGAAGGAAACAACCAACGCATTTCAAAGAGCAGCGCTCTTCTTCATCAGGGTAGGACCCTATGCCAGTTCTTTCTTATAGATGATCGTATCTGCGAATCCATAGCACTGTACTTAAAACAGAAAGAGAACCTCTTATCCTTCTTCTTTTTCCTATTCAAAGCATCATCTCCCAGTACTGCCATAGTACTTGCTGTATTCTCCTTGATTTTCTCAAATGCTGTTACCAACAGAGACTCTGGGTACCCTCTTTGTTTAAATCTCTCATGTACTTCAGCAGACTGCCTCAGGAAAGCCTCGTCTGTATTGTTAAGCCTCCTAACCCTTAAGAATTGGCTATAGGGTAACAAATGTTTAATGTGCCTTGGGTGAAAGCTATCATAAATGTAACATCGCATTAGTCCCCGTAGATTTTTGATGCAATGCAGTGCAGACTAAACCCTCTCTAACCTCCACCAGTACGTCAAGAAACTCAAGGCGCTCGCCTCCATACACGGCTGTAAATGCCATATTCATAGAATTACCCCGGTTAAGATGCGAGACAAATTCATAATATGTGTCAGCAGACCCATCCCACACAATGAATATGTCATCGACATATCTCAGATATAATTTGATATGTCTCAAAAAGAGATTATCTGTGGAATAAATATATCTCTCCTCAAAAAGACCCAAAAATAAATTGGCGAAAGCACATGCTGCCGGAGTTCCCATTGCTCTACCAATCTCTTGCTGGTACCAAGCGTCCATAAACATGAATGCATTATGGGTAAGTATAAAACTCAGCCCCTCACAGACAAAATTTCTACTTCTCCCAGTGGTGTTCAATATCTGTTCCACCGCCTCTACCCCTAATTTCTGGGGGATCTTAGTGTATAAACTTTCAACATCAATCGATACCAGAGAGGAACTGGGCTGCCAAAAGAATTGTTGAACATTCCGTAAAAAAATCATTCGTATCTTTGAGATATGAAGGTATATCTTTTAATAAGGGATGTAGTAACCAATCAATATACCGGGATAAAGGCTCTGTAAGGGAACCCACCCCAGATACGATAGGGCGCCCAGGTGGACGCTCCACAGACTTGTGCACCTTTGGAATATGATACCAGTGTGGTCTGGTTGGGAACTTCGGCAACAGACTCTCCACCTTCTTTTGTGAAATAACGCCCAAATTCACATATTTTCTCAAATAGGATCTCAACTCATGTTTATATCCATACCCAGGATCTTTCCGTAATGGTCTATATGTACTGACGTCTGACAATTGTCTCAAAGCCTCAGCTATGTAGAGGGGTCTAGTGAGTAATACCACTTTACCCCCTTTGTCAGCAGGTCTAATCACTGTATCTGCCCAGCTTATGATCTCTGACATGGCTTTCATTTCTGAAGTTGTTAGATTGGAGGGAGCTTTCCGATTGATAAGGGCTTCAATGTCCTTAATCACTTGCGCCTCAAAAAGGTCAATAAGATTGCCTGGCGACACTGGGAGCATGTAAGTAGATGGCACACCTCCCGTAAAAGGGGATAGTGCCTCCATCTCCCTGTCCCCAGCCCTACCCTGAGTTTCCATTAAATCAAGCAATAATCTCACAACTCTGGACATATCAGCTAATGCATCTGTGCCAGCCATGAAGCCTAACGGCCCGACTGCACAGGGGCTTTCACCCTCCAATCTGATGTCAGTCTATGATTTAGCAGCAAAAGCCTAAAGGTACCTTCACACTAAACGATATCGCTAGCGATCCGTGACGTTGCAGCGTCCTCGCTAGCGATATCGTTCAGTTTGACACGCAGCAGCGATCAGAATCCTGCTGTGATGTCGTTGGTCGGGGCTAGATGGCCAGAACTTTATTTGGTCGCTGGCTCTCCCGCTGACATCGCTGAATCGGCGTGTGTGACACCGATTCAGCGATGTCTTCGCTGGTAACCAGGGTAAACATCGGGTTATTAAGCGCAGGGCCGCGCTTAGTAACCCGATGTTTACCCTGGTTACCATCCTAAAAGTAAAAAAACAAACGCTTCATACTTACCTTCAGCTGTCTGTCCTCCGGCGCTGTGCTTTCCTGCACTCACTGTGAGCACAGCGGCCGGAAAGCAGAGCGGTGACGTCACCGCTCTGCTTTCCGGCCGCTGTGCTCACAACCAGTACAGAGAAGCACAGCGCCGGGGACAGACATCGGAAGGTAAGTATGAAGCGTTTGTTTTTTTTACTTTTAGGATGGTAACCAGGGTAAACATCAAGTTACTAAGCGCGTCCCTGCGCTTAGTAACCCGATGTTTACCCTGGTTACCGGCATCGTTGGTCGCCGGAGAGCTGTCTGTGTGACAGCTCTCCAGCGACCAAACAGCGACGCTGCAGCGATCCGGATCGTTGTCTGGATCGCTGCAGCGTCGTTTAGTGTGAAGGTACCTTTATACAGGTGAATTTTCCTGATCGATTTGAATAAATCGATATTAAAATCAGTACACCTCGAACACCTCTGGAACACTATACCCTAAACCTTTAGAAAGTAATGATAAATGATCCAGAGTTAGGCAGTGCTCAGTCAAATTTATTATGCAATCTTCTGGGAGATTAATATCTCTGTGTCCATGAAATGTGTTTCCTCTTGCGTGAATGATCGATTGCACTTCTTCCTTCCTCCCTTCCGGGTCTTCCTCCTAAAGGGAAAACCGCATTGGATGTCCCAGCTGTGCCCACCGGAGTTTGTTCCAAGGGGCTTGCAGATGTACCTGCCCCTTCACTTAAACTAGAGTCCAATTCAGTAGTAAGGTAGTCTCTTTTTGTGGAGCGGTTCCTATTCCTGTTATAATTTTTCCTTCTGTTCCACTTAGTAACACTCCTCCCAGTCGTTGTTCCATTTTTATGCTTATTCCAAGAAAAAATCTGACCGGTTTCAAAGTCTGTTTTATCACGTATGAATTTATCCCGTTTTCTTTGTTTTATATCCACCTGAATTGTAATTAATTTACTATCCATTTTTTTACTGAGCGTAGTCCATTGATTTTCCGTCAGTCGTCGTTTCAATTCTTCTCGTGTTTTAATCAAGTCAGCATTTACCACTTCGTAATTACGCAAATTAGTTCTCAAAACCAGTTGCAAAAGTTCTTGTGAACATTTGAGCATTATATTTTCTCACTCCGTGAGAAAGGAGACATCTTCACCAAACTGTGACATTTCTTTCCATACTCTTAAACCGCGGGGAACTCTACCAATGTCGCTGTACGATTTCAGCGAATTATTAGTCCAAAAAAGTTTTGTCTCTCTTTCAGCTAGATTTGTTAGCTTGTACTCCAGGGATTTGGTGCTTAAAGAATGTATCCCATCACCCTGCTCGCACTCCTTGAAATAGTTCTCAACATTCTCCCGGACAGCTAAAATACCTGGCCTGGTATGTGTAGCATCCGATTCCATCTGCTCCATTTGTGTTGGAGTAAATTGCTCAAGATGGGACACCTGTGTATGCGGTCAGCGTGTGCCTCGGCGTGCTCTGTCCCACAGCAAAAAAATGTGTAAACAACAAAAAACAAAAAGACAGGGGGCGGCATCGCTGCCAACATCAAGCTGAAGACCACTGGTAACAACAGGTATGACTTCAAAGCCGATACAACAACACGCTATATTCCAAGATCTCGGGTGCTATTTCCAGAAAGAACAAATCTATCCACTTGCACAATAGAAAAAGGAAAGCACTCACCGATCTGAAAAATCCTTAGCTTTATTGAATCTTCATTAAAAAGAATTCATGGCCGGGAGAGTGAGGAAAGGAGCTAGTGCGAGCAGATAAGAATGACGGCCGTTTCACGCTATGCCAGCACTTCTACGGGTCAACACCTGGGAGGACATGACGAAAGGAGGAATACCCCAGCCACAGCATACTCCTCCTCCTCAAAACTTTTCCCACGAAATAACTAGATACAAAACTTTTAAAATGCAACAAGCATAATACAAATAAAAACAAAATTACATTGCAACCTTCAATCCCAAACATCTTATTTCATATTGCACGTGGAAAAAAAGGTTTTTTACGGAATGCATAATATCCCGGTATACCCACCAAAAAATACACAAACGACTTCCTACTAAATGAATTCGACTATACCTACCTCAGATCCCCTTAAAGGGGAGAATTTATCATACAAGGTCATAAGAAGATCGACATGTCGACCCTCTCATTAAAAGCTAAAGGACCCATCGCATTAGTGCGCATGATCCATTTTGCTTCACACCTCAGGAGTAGGTAATCCCAATTACCGCCCTGCACTGGTAAACTAACACTCTCAATTCTGGTCTGGTCACAAGGACGGAGATCCCAGTGAGGCAGTTTCCCTGTGAACTAACACTGGCAGGAGTCAGTGTGTGGAGCCGAAGCTCCTGAGGTAATCCCTGGTATGGGATAAAAACCTGTAATATATGGCAGAGACGTATCTGCCATTGGAACAGACTGTTGGGGTTTAGTATGTTCCAATGATGCATGTAATGAACTGTAATGGAGAGAAAAGACATGACTACCGAATGTTTTGTAAAGCCACACCTGTTAAAGTAACAGACTGTGTGTAACTTGGCTTACAGTGCGGTTTATGACGCTTTAATAAACCGGAACGAACTTAATATGTTTGAGAAATCGTGCCTGTATGCATTATTCCCGTGCAAAGCAAGAGTCCCCCAAGACCCGAAGTAAGGGAAACGCTACAATACATACAGCATACATACATACATACTACATACAATACTTTTATACATTACATACAATACATACATATAGACATACTGCACATATAACATAGAGTACATACTCACCATCACTTGTCACTTTGTTCCCCGAAGCCAGTGTCATCTGTAAAAAATATTAAAATAACAAACAAACCATATACTCCCTGATCCACAGAAATCCATGAGTGTCCCACGATGATCTCCCGTGGAGAACAACAGCATCAGCTAATGCGACTGCTCTCTAGGGGCTCCAGGAATACAATGATGGGAAGAAGGTATCCTTTCGCACTGTATTCCTCCTCCACTGTAAAAAAAGAATCCCTAGTCTCACTTTTGGCATAGCTGTGTGAGAAAGTTCCCATGCAGCTTTTGCCATAAAGTGAGACTCTGAACTAAGGTAACCTCTCAGTGATGCACCGCAGGAGCCATTGTCTCCTGTCAGTGTGTCACTGAAGGTCCTATAGAGCACTGACATCACCCAATTGGGGACATGGATATTGCCCCCCCCCCCCGGCTACAAATACCAGTCCGCAGCTGCCCCAGAAATGGCGCATCTGTAAGATGCGTCAATTCCGGTACTTAGCCCCTCTCTTCCCTCTCCCGTGTAGCGGTGGGATATGGGGTAATAAGGGGTTAATGTCACCTTGCTATTGTAAGGTGACATTAGGCCGGGTTAATAATGGAGAGGCGTCAATAAGACGCCTATCCATTATTAATCCTAGTGTAGTGAAAGAGTTAAAAAAAAAGACACAGCCAGAAAAAATTATTTTAATATTCTTCATTTAACCATACTTACCATACTTCATCGCATGTAAAAAACATAAAATAATAATCCGTATACTACCTGTCCGCCGTAGTCCAATTAATAACGAGTGTCCCACGACGATCTCCCCTATAGAACAGTGACATCAGGTAATGTCACTGCTCTCTAGGACCTTCAGTGACACACTGACAGGAGACAATGGCTCCTGCAGTGCATCACTGAGAGGTTACCTGTAATGTGCTGCTGCAGTGCAGTATAGAGCAACTTCCACCAGGGGGTGCTGGATAAGGTAAGGAGGCTGCACACACAGCACAGTGTTGTAGCTGTTTTTCATTCTGACCCAAATGTCAGCTGACAGATCACCAGTGAGGGCCAAATTGTGGAGTTACGCCCGTCATTTTACAAGCGCGCTTGGAGACAAAAAGACACCTCACACATATCCTGTGAGCAAGTCACTTTTATCTGAAGTAATAGAGCAAGAAGCAATATTTTATACCATTTACACATAATGCATTTCAATGTAACTCATGTAGCCCCCACCATCACACAGGGTCATACTTTATTTACCATAACCCAGAATATGTTGTACTGACTATTGAGGACATACATGATAAGAAGTACAGTCTCCTTGAAGAGGAGACCGTCAGACTACTGAGTCAACAGATTCTAGTAATTCTAACACTTTAAGGCAAAAGGCACTTAAAGGCAAGGTAGTTAAAGGCAAACTATTAACCCTTCTATATCAATTTCCCCCTTTTGTAAATGGTATTACCTCTGCTACGGGGTCAGCTGATGTCCACAAAGGAGCTACTGTCTCATGGGTCTAGTACCCACAAGGGGACTTCCTACCTGCTTCACCCATCCACCCTCAGTGTGGACACTCACCTCCCCCGTCAACAGTGGCCATACGGGGCCTATGATACACTACAGAAGGTTCAGCCTTAGATTTTTCTCTACACCTACATTATTCCATAGCTTAGGTAATATATATATTAGCGCTTTTACGGCTACATAAAAGAATAAGTAAAGCAACAAAATTTGCATACAAGTCTGTAAAACACCAAAAATAATCCATCCCGCTAGGCCGCTAAGCTAATTGGCTGGATTTAAAAAGGAGTCTCTATATTGTATTAGTCTCATTAAGAGCCTTAAGGAACCACGAAAATCTGAGTCCAAGTCTCACTTGTGCATGCAGTGTGGTGTTAATACCTTCCTTGGGTCCTGGGGTAAGGCTAAGTACAGCATAGTCCTTGCAGATACTGGGCTGTGTGCACAGATCCAACAGTCCAGCAGTTTTTGTCCTTCCGCGTCTTTTATAAGAAAAGCAAGGTGTTGAATAAGTATGTTTATCCAGTGTCTCTGTAAGATGCAAACATCCTTCCACTGCCAGCAAGGTGATTAGGAGAACCGTCATTCTGCTGGTGAAAAGATCTTTTTGCAGTGACTGGCATGGATCCAGGTGGGCTTTCCCTCAAGTTTCCCTGAGGTAAATGTGGTCAGCTGGACTTTAAAACGGGCCGTCAAACCGTGGGTCTAGGCTCCTTCTCACGTGTCTGTGTATGACCACCAATCACCTGGATTCAGCTGATGTACGTCTGCACTGGCATTAGGATCTGGAATGGATGAAAACACATGTTTATGCACCACATTAAGTCTTTTCTGTAAGGCCTGGACATGGGCTGTCATAGCACCGTGTTGCTTTTGTAGCACCTGTGGGAAGTACAGACCAGCCTCTGGCAACCTACTAAACAGGACTTCAAAAGGACACAAGCCTGTCTTTCTATTTGGAGTGTGTGTGACTGAAAAGAGTGCAAGAGACAAACACTCTACCCCGCTCACACTCATGTAGCCCCCACCATCACACAGGGTCATACTTTATTTACCATAACCCAGAATATGTTGTACTGACTATTGAGGACATACATGATAAGAAGTACAGTCTCCTTGAAGAGGAGACCGTCAGACTACTGAGTCAACAGATTCTAGTAATTCTAACACTTTAAGGCAAAAGGCACTTAAAGGCAAGATAGTTAAAGGCAAACTATTAACCCTTCTATATCAACAGCAACACTGAACAACAACACAGGTGTCACAGGTAATGAAAGGGACATGAAACAAGCCAAGGTCATACATGGAGATAGCAGCGTGGTACAGAAGGGGCGAGCAGAGAATCGTCGGGGACAAGCAAGACGTCAGAACCTACCGGGAACGTGGTAACCAAAACGTGAGACGAAAAACAGAGTCGGGGTACAGGCCAAAAGTCAGAACAAGTAATATACGGGTGCAGGCAGTCAGAGGCAAAGAGGAACACTAGAACAGGGATCCAGGTCAGGAGCTCAAACAGTGCAGGATGAACTATAGCTGACACTGGCCCACAGGCTGCAGAGGACTTAAATAGCTCAACCAGCTCCAGGGTGAGGCAGAAAGGATTAACTCCCACATGACCAGTCCAGAGACAAGAGAGCTGAACATAATCTCAGAACTGGATCATGACATTACCTTAGTTCAGAGTCTCACTTTATGGCAAAAGCTGTGTGGGAAATGTCTCACACAGCAATGCCAAAAGTGAGACTAGGGACTATTTTTTTACAGCGGCAGAGGAATACAGTGCAGAAGATACCTTCCTCCCATCATTGTATTCCTGGAGCCCCTAGAGAGCGGTCGCATCAGGTGATGCTGCTGTTCTCCACGGGAGATCGTCGTGGGACACTTGTGGATTTCTGCAGATCAGGGAGTATATTGTTTGCTTGTTATTTTAATATTTTTTACAGATGACACTGGCTTCGGGGAACAAAGTGACAAGTGATCGTGAGTATGTACTCTGTTATATGTACTGTATGTCTATATGTATGTATTGTATGTAATGTATGAATGTATTGTATGTAGTATGTATGTAGTATGTATGTTGTATATAGTATGTATGCAGTATGTATGTTGTATGTATGTTGTATGTATGTAGCATGTACAGTTGTGGCCAAAAATATTGACACCCCTGCAATTCTGTCAGATAATACTCAGTTTCTTCCTGAAAATGATTGCAAACACAAATTCTTTGTTGTTATTATTATCGTCATTTAATTAAAAAACACAAAAAGAATTGTCCTAAAACCAAATTAAATATAATTCCACACCAACCATTAAAAGGGGGTGGACAAAAGTATTGGCACTGTTCGAAAAATCATGTGATGCTTCTCTAATTTGTGTAATTAACAGCACCCGTAACTCACCTGTGGCACCTAACAGGTGTTGGCAATAACTAAATCACACTTGCAGCCAGTTGGCATGGATTAAAGTTGACTCAACCTGTGTCCTTGTGTGTACCACATTGAGCATGGAGAAAAGAAAGAAGACCAAAGAACTGTCTGAGGACTTGAGAAACCAAATTGTGAGGAAGCATGAGCAATCTCAAGGCTACAAGTCCATCTCCAAAAGACCTGAATGTTCCTGTGACTACCGTGTGCAGTGTAATCAAGAAGTTTAATGCCCATGGCACTGTGGCTAACCTCCCTAGATGTGGATGGAAAAGAAAAATTGACAAGAGATTTCAATGCAAGATTGTGCGGATGTTGGATAAAGAACCTCCACTAACATCCAAACAAATTCAAGCTGCCCTGCAGTCCGAGGGTACAACAGTGTCAACCCATACTATTCGTCGGCGTCTGAATGAACAGGGACTGTATGGTAGGAGACCCAGGAAGACCCCACTTCTTCCCCCAAGACATAAAAAAGCCAGGCTGGAGTTTGCCAAAACTTACATAAAAAAGCCTAAAACGTTTTGGAAGAATGTTCTCTGGTCAGATGAGACAAAAGTAGAGCTTTTTGGGCAAAGGCATCAACATAGAGTTTACAGGAGAGAAAAAAGGCATTCAAAGAAAAGAACACGGTCCCTACAGTCAAACATAGCGGAGGTTCCCTGATGTTTTGGGGTTGCTTTGCTGCCTCTGGCACTGGACTGCTTGACCTTGAGCATGGCATTATCAAGTCTGAAGACTACCAACAAATTTTGCAGCATAATGTAGGGCCCAGTGTGAGAAAGCTGGGTCTCCCTCAGAGGTCATGGGTCCTCCAGCAGGACAATGACCCAAAACACACTTCAAAAAGCACTAGAAAATGGTTTGAGAGAAAGCACTGGAGACTTCTATGGTGGCCAGCAATGAGTCCAGACCTGAATCCCATAGAACACCTGTGGAGAGATCTAAAAATGGCAGTTTGGAGATGGCATCCTTCAAATATCAGGGACCTGGGGCAGTTTGAAAAAGAAGAATGGTCTAAAATTCCAGCAGAGCATTGTAAGAAACTCATTGATGGTTACCGGAAGCGGTTGGTCGCAGTTATTTTGGCTAAAGGTTGTGCAACCAAGTATTAGGCTGAGGGTGCCAATACTTTTGTCTGGCCCATTTTTGGAGTTTTATGTGAAATGATCAATGTTTTTCTTTTTGCTTCATTCTCTTTTGTGTTTTTTCATTTAAGACAAATTAAATGAAGATAATAATACCAAAGAATTTGTCATTGCAATCATTTTCAGGAAGAAACTGAGTATTATCTGACAGAATTGCAGGGGTGTCATTACTTTTGGCCACAACTGTATGTATGTAGTAAGTATGTATGTATGTAACATAGTAACATAGTAACATAGTTAGTAAGGCCGAAAAAAGATATTTGTCCATCCAGTTCAGCCTATATTCCATCATAATAAATCCCCAGATCTACGTCCTTCTACAGAACCTAATAATTGTATGATACAATATTGTTCTGCTCCAGGAAGACATCCAGGCCTCTCTTGAACCCCTCGACTGAGTTCGCCATCACCACCTCCTCAGGCAAGCAATTCCAGATTCTCACTGCCCTAACAGTAAAGAATCCTCTTCTATGTTGGTGGAAAAACCTTCTCTCCTCCAGACGCAAAGAATGCCCCCTTGTGCCCGTCACCTTCCTTGGTATAAACAGATCCTCAGCGAGATATTTGTATTGTCCCCTTATATACTTATACATGGTTATTAGATCGCCCCTCAGTCGTCTTTTTTCTAGACTAAATAATCCTAATTTCGCTAATCTATCTGAGTATTGTAGTTCTCCCATCCCCTTTATTAATTTTGTTGCCCTCCTTTGTACTCTCTCTAGTTCCATTATATCCTTCCTGAGCACCGGTGCCCAAAACTGGAGACAGTACTCCATGTGCGGTCTAACTAGGGATTTGTACAGAGGCAGTATAATGCTCTCATCATGTGTATCCAGACCTCTTTTAATGCACCCCATGATCCTGTTTGCCTTGGCAGCTGCTGCCTGGCACTGGCTGCTCCAGGTAAGTTTATCATTAACTAGGATCCCCAAGTCCTTCTCCCTGTCAGATTTACCCAGTGGTTTCCCATTCAGTGTGTAATGGTGATATTGATTCCTTCTTCCCATGTGTATAACCTTACATTTATCATTGTTAAACCTCAAGTAGTATGTTGTATGTAGTATGTATGTAGTATGTATGTAGTCAGGGCCCTTTTTGCCACTAGGCACTTGAGGGCACGTGCCTAGAGCGGGAAGATGCGGGGGGCGACACCTGAACATGAGTTTTTTGTTTGGGTGACCTCCCGACCGACCGCCCCCTAGCCCCCCCCGCCCTCGCGCCCGCCCGCTTGCCTGCCTCCCACCCTCCCTCTTTGAAGACGTCCTACTCACCCTGCTCCAGTGATTCCTGGTCTCAGCGTCTGCAGCTCGTCCTGAGTGAGCGGTCACATGTGTATATATATATATATATATATATATATACGCGTATATATATATATATACAGTGGGGCAATAAAGTATTTAGTCAGTCAGCAATAGTGCAAGTTCCACCACTTAAAAAGATGAGAGGCGTCTGTAATTTACATCATAGGTAGACCTCAACTATGGGAGACAATCTGAGAAAAAAAAATCCAGAAAATCACATTGTCTTTTTTTTTAACATTTTATTTGCATATTATGGTGGAAAATAAGTATTTGGTCAGAAACAAAATTTCATCTCAATACTTTGTAATATATCCTTTGTTGGCAATGACAGAGGTCAAACGTTTTCTGTAAGTCTTCACAAGGTTGCCACACACTGTTGTTGGTATGTTGGCCCATTCCTCCATGCAGATCTCCTCTAGAGCAGTGATGTTTTTGGCTTTTCGCTTGGCAACACAGACTTTCAACTCCCTCCAAAGGTTTTCTATAGGGTTGAGATCTGGAGACTGGCTAGGCCACTCCAGGACCTTGAAATGCTTCTTACGAAGCCACTCCTTTGTTGCCCTGGCAGTGTGCTTTGGATCATTGTCATGTTGAAAGACCCATCCACGTTTCATCTTCAATGCCCTTGCTGATGGAAGGAGGTTTGCACTCAAAATCTCACGATACATGGCCCCATTCATTCTTTCATGTACCCGGATCAGTCGTCCTGGCCCCTTTGCAGAGAAACAGCCCCAAAGCATGATGTTTCCACCACCATGCTTTACAGTAGGTATGGTGTTTGATGGATGCAACTCAGTATTCTTTTTCCTTCAAACACGACAAGTTGTGTTTCTACCAAACAGTTCCAGTTTGGTTTCATCAGACCATAGGACATTCTCCCAAAACTCCTCTGGATCATCCAAATGCTCTCTAGCAAACTTCAGACGGGCCCGGACATGTACTGGCTTAAGCAGTGGGACACGTCTGGCACTGCAGGATCTGAGTCCATGGTGGCGTAGTGTGTTACTTATGGTAGGCCTTGTTACATTGGTCCCAGCTCTCTGCAGTTCATTCACTAGGTCCCCCCGCGTGGTTCTGGGATTTTTGCTCACCGTTCTTGTGATCATTCTGACCCCACGGGGTGGGATTTTGCGTGGAGCCCCAGATCGAGGGAGATTAACAGTGGTCTTGTATGTCTTCCATTTTCTAATTATTGCTCCCACTGTTGATTTCTTCACTCCAAGCTGGTTGGCTATTGCAGATTCAGTCTTCCCAGCCTGGTGCAGGGCTACAATTTTGTTTCTGGTGTCCTTTGACAGCTCTTTGGTCTTCACCATAGTGGAGTTTGGAGTCAGACTGTTTGAGGGTGTGCACAGGTGTCTTTTTATACTGATAACAAGTTTAAACAGGTGCCATTACTACAGGTAATGAGTGGAGGAAAGAGGAGACTCTTAAAGAAGAAGTTACAGGTCTGTGAGAGCCAGAAATCTTGATTGTTTGTTTCTGACCAAATACTTATTTTCCACCATAATATGCAAAAAAAATGTTAAAAAAACAGACAATGTGATTTTCTGGATTTTTTTTTCTCAGTTTGTCTCCCATAGTTGAGGTCTACCTATGATGTAAATTACAGACGCCTCTCATCTTTTTAAGTGGTGGAACTTGCACTATTGCTGACTGACTAAATACTTTTTTGCCCCACTGTATATATATATATATATATATATATATATATATAGACTGTATATATGTTTTTAAGAATATTTGAGTCGATGGATCCATGATATGTCCATTTTGCAAGCCTGCGAGAAAACAATCGCCGTACTGAAGCCATACGGAAGCCATACGGATGACACACGGATAAATTTGTGTGTAAAAATTGCATCCTCGCGTTGAATACGGAACAGTGTTTTGGGACAATTACTGTGTATTACGGCAGTAAAAAACGGAACGTATTTACTTACGCCTAGTGTGACGCCGGCCTTAGACGTGGTAATTCTGGTGCTTTGCCTGGCTCTTCCCACTTTTCCTGGTGTGATGGCAAGTGGGCTAATAGGTTTGATGTCAGCTGTTTTTATGGTTGCTGACACCAAGCCCAGGGGTTAGTAATGGAGAGGCGTCTATAAGACACCCCCAATACTAACCTCATAGTAAAATTGAAAAAAAGCTCAGCCAGGAATAAAGTCCTTTATTTGAAATAAAGACACTGACTCCTTTATTTAAAATAAAAATAAAAACGCAAAGTTATATTGACCTCTACACCTAATCCACTGAAGTCAATGTCCTCTGTAAAATACAGAAAATAATAAATAGCCATATTCCTCTCCTGTCTGATGTGAAAATAATCCACTGAAGCCTGTGTCTCTGTAAAATACAAAAAAATATTAAACAACAGTATTCTTCATCTGTCCAACAAGAAGATAACTCTGTTGTCCAGCAACAAGTCTAGCTCTGCTAGATTTAGATGACATGTTGAATGTTGGCATGATGCGAGCATTCAGTCTGTCATGCAGCAGAGGCACTGGGCACATCATAGCGAAGCATCAGTGTCTTGCGGTGGTGTGAATAAGGAGAGCAAAGTTCAACTCCATTCACCTCACTGACATCACCACAAGATGTCACTAAACGCTTGAATCATGCCAATATTCAGCACAGCATCTAGATGTAGCAGAACTAGACTCATCGTGAGATATCTAGATTATCATCTCGTCAGACAGATGAGGAATACGGTTATTTTATTATTTTTGGTCTTTAACAGGTGACATGGGCATCGGAGGATTATATTCATGTCGGATAGGTGAGGGATATGGTTGCTTATCATTTTTGGTCTTTTACAGGGGACATGGGCATTAGAGGATTATATTCATGTTGGGCAGGAAGGAAGGAGGAAGGATGAATAAAATCATTATGTAAACGTTTGTTCACATAATTTTTCATATCGGAACGTTCAGGCCAAGATAAATTATATAGGTGAGCTTTAGGTAATTTGGCACTGGAGACAAGATCAATACCATATTTCTTTTTCAGAAAACCCATCTCTTAATTTTTTCAGGTATCCTGGCAGACCCTCCAGACTTGCAGATCACACTTCCACAGAGCCTAGAAATTTGCTATGACAATTGGGACCCCACTTAGCAATTTCCTTCTGGCATCAATCAGTAACAAGATTGCGAATGCACAACTATGGAAGCCAAAATAACATCCTAGCAGGTAGCTTATCCAAAACAAAACAGGAGATGGATTCTGAGTGAAGTTCTCCTATTCGAAGTGAGAATTCCACCGTTAAAAATTTGACAAAGTTTTTAAGTAGCGGTGCCTTGTCAATTGCAAAAATTTGAATGCATTTTGCCAGTCTAACTGTCCTTTATCCTAATTTCCAAACTAGTTCAGAATCAATAAAGTTTACTGCAGACCAGCAGTCCATGAAAGCCAATGCTGGCAATATGTGGCTTTTTAAAGACAAAACCATTTTTAGCAGTACTTTATCTGAGGAGAAAAAGGTACCTGGAAGTCTGGGTGATTTCATCGGCTATCACCTATACTTAGACCTTTTCCAAATGGCTAATTTTTTTGAGGGCAAGTTTATCAGTCCTTTACAAAACATCTTGCGAGACCACAGTAGAAACAGAATTCAAGCTCATGTCTCCGTTTCTTCTCCACAGCATGAACACTAGCAGCTCCAACCTCCATTGTTTTTTACCGCGAGCAAACGGGCATGCTCCGGGGAGGTAAACAAGGTATCCCACTGCCCACCATGCCACTCAGGGCATTTTGATTTGGAAACACAGAATTTGCTGAATTTCTTTTAGTAGGCGAACATTAATTTCACTGTTCCAGAGCCTTTTGTACTAGTAACGTGGAAGCTCCCTATATTTCCATTAACAGATGATAAACTTGAGTGGGGACTTGCTTTTTGGGGATTGATTTTAAGCTCTTGCTGGGATCATTTAAAATAGCATATTGGATCACGTTAGCATGTGCTCTATGCCAAGCACTTACGTCTAAATCTCGAGTAATGTGATTCATTTAACCCCTGAGACAGACATTCACTATAATGAGACAGCAGAGTTACTCTCGACTCTTTCTGGCCTCTGTTCAGCATTGTCCTTCTTTTCAGAAGTGGACAAAACTGTGGTTGACCGCACTTTTATGCATGCTTCAAATGACAGACACCATCGGATTAAAAGCAAGACAGTATCCACAATGTCTACATCTGCCTCAATATAGGGACTGTTCCACCGTAGGTACCATCTGAATCGTGTATTTCAGAGATTTACACCGAAAACATGGTGTAAGCACTCAGCGCAGGATTAATGTGAGCCGAGCCTTACTGTGATCTATGGAAGGCAAAATAAACAAATCAAAAGCAAGAATTGGTTTTATTTTTTTATGCAGTTTCTCGTGTAGTATTAGTGATTAGATGATGTTATTCTTTGGTTGAAGGGCCACTGTCACCCCCTCCAGCCGTTATAAACTAAAAGAGCCACCTTGTGCAGCAGTAATGCTGCATTTTAACAAGGTGGCTCTTTTAGTTTTTGGTGCATTTATTCCCAGCCTATGCGGCCAGTGCAGCCACCCACCTTGGGAATCCCAGCCCCGCAGGGTGTTATGCATTATGCACAGTGCGGGGCTGGGATTCATAGGCAGGGCGGCCGCACAGGCGCAGTCTGCAAGACTGCATGTGAGGTCAGACGGCCAGAGCTCACTGCGCCTGCCCCAGCCAGTACTAAACAGCGCAGGTGCCGGATTTCATGGGAAAACAGCGCGGAGGGGGCGGCGCCCCTGAAGATTTGAGTGACGGCAGTGTGGCGCTTCCAGCAGGGGGGTTAAGACCTGCCTCCCTGTCTAAAGACAGGTATTTTGGCCAAGTTATAAAACGCTTTATTTTGGGAATAAATGCACCAAAAACTAAAAAAGCCACCTTGTTAGAATGCAGCATTACTGCTGCACAAGGTGGCTCTTTTAGTTTATAACGGCTGGAGGGGGTGACAGTGGCCCTTTAAGTGCAATTACAGCGATATCAAATTATATCTTTTTTTATGTTTGGTTGCTGTCACACTCTAAAAGATGTTTTCTTCTGCATAAAAAGTTTTTGCATTGCCATATTTTTAAGATCTATAATTTTTCCATATTTCCGCTGACAGAGTCATGTCAGGGCTTTTTTTTTGCTGGATGAGTTGATGTTTTTATTGGTACCACATTTCTTGATTGCTATCCATTCCACGTTTTGGAGGCAGAATTAACAAAATCCATCAATTCAGGAATTGTGTTTTTTTAAGGGCTTTTTGTCTTGCATTGCACGTGTGGTAAAATTGATAATTATATCAAACAATATGTCCAAAATTAAAGGGGCACTTCAAAATAATTCTGCAACAAAAAATCCCATCTTCTTCTTCCACACCCCCGGAAGAAGCTGGCGGCAAAACACATGTAGGGGTGAGCGGGCGCTGAGCGGATACTTGGGACCTCTTTCTACGGGTAAAGTAATTTATTTTATGATATTTGTTTGGGACATTGCAGACCATTTCTTCTGTAGCCACTAGTGCATTGTTGTTGGATTTAATTTTGGGTAACATTACTCGGATATTGCTATTTGCTTTTGTCCTCCATGTTTACCGGCACTTTATGATTTAGGGGTAATCCCACGGGGATAGATAGTATTGCTAGCCACACATTGTCAATTGCTCTGATTTTGGAGATTTATTTACATGGAGTGTAAACCTTTACATTTGGATACATGCATCCTCCTGTGTGTAGTAAATTGTGCCACGCAGGACATTTGACACAAATATATATATATATATATATATATATATATGTTTATGTGCATATTCTTTGATGTAATATCCCCTTTAGTTACTGCTTGGTGTCCTTGGAAGGTGTTTTGTTTTTTTAGATTATTTTAATTAATATTTAATAAAGTATATGTTAGGAGTCGAGTTTCCTCTGCTGCACAGGGGGAATCTCGATCCGTCTCCGCTGCGGTCTCCCATTCTCCTCCAGCCGCAGTGGAGTCTGCTCAGCAGGGACGTCGCTCCCAGTGTCTTGCTCGCTCTCACTCTGTACAGAGAGTTACTGCTACTTCTTCAGCTCCTGCCATTAAAGTCAGTGCTGGTCAGCGGCGAGCGGACTTCCCTGGGACTAAGTCCTTGTTTGCGCACACTGAGCATGCCCAGAGCAAGATCTCCCGTTGGAGATCGAGGGTCATGTGCTCTGGCTCTGCAGCGCATTCCATTGGTCCTCTTGGCAGGCCCTGGAAGGGCAAAGTTTCTGTGGCCACTTCCTGTCCTGCAATTATATAAACTGGGCATGACCGCACGGCCATGCGCTAGTGTACAATTGAATACGTGTGTTTGTTGTGAGTGCAATTCGTTCATTAAATACCCCTACCCTATTGTATGACTGTTCGCGTATGGAGTATGGCTGCTATCTAGCGCCCGACAAATCACTCAACGTGTCACACACGTATCAGCGTCTATTGCTGTGACCGCCAGTGCGGCGCCACGCGCCAGTAGTGCGCTTCCTGACCCACGTCTGGGTGCTTAGTGGTGCCTGCCAGCACGGCACAGTTCGCACTTCGGTGCTCTAATTATAAGACTTGCCTAACACACCCTGTTGCGGTGTTGTGTCAGCAAGTGGTCTAATCGGACTTCAATCCTAGTTGGGGTTAAGTTCGCTGACTGCTTGCTCGCCTTCTATGTGCGGTACCGCGATCCTGTGACGCAACAGGATCGCTTCCTTCACGTTGGGTGAAGTTTAACCCATGCGAGTATACTTATGAGTACCGCCATATAGTCCGTCATTACTCAGCAGCAGGTTCCATCTCTGCACGGTGGACCCCGGGCTACGAACGCACCGTACACTATCAGTCTTATTATTTGGTGCGTTCCGCTAGCCCTAACAGTATACATTTTTTATCTTCATTTGTATGGGATCTTTTCTTTTTCCCACGAGTATTACACCTTTTATGGGAATTTTTGTTGTAGTAAAATTGATAAGGCAACTTTATTCATCGAGACAGTATGATAACAGCAACACATATATTTTTTTTAATATAACTACTTTATAGAAAAAATATTTTTTGCATCGCTTTATTCTAAGAGATATAACTTTTTCATTTTTCAGCTTGTTTTTTGCGGGATAAGATTATGTTTTCAGCGATTTTATTTACATTTGTCTTTTTGATCGCATTTTGGCAGAACACATACATACACGTATAAACAAACACATACATACTCTACAGAGGACTTGCAAGCCTGTTTTATGTTCTTCTAGATTCCACAGGGTACATGAATTTTGGTCACATGATTGTTATCAAAGATCCTGCCGTACTTCTAACATCGGATTCTTCACTGAAAATGCAGGAATGCCATTATCAGTACAGTTTCTGTTTCTAATCTCTGGAGGCCCTTATAGCAAGACCATATTGCCACTCCAAATGCCTTTAGTCAGCTCCATGAGTGTGCAGCGTCTGTGATTTCTTTTTCTTGCTGATACTCATAAATTATTATTATTATTATTATTATTATTATTATTTTATTTATTTATATAGCACCATTGATTCCATGGTGCTGTACATGAGAAGGGGTTACATACAAGTTACAGATATCATTTACAGTAAGCAAACTAACAATGACAGATTGATACAGAGGGGAGAGGACCCTGCAGACTTACATTTTACAGGATGGTGGGGAAGGAGACAGTAGGTTGAGGGTTGCTGCAGCTCCAGTGATGGTGAGGCGGTAGCTCCGGAAGTGGTGAGGAGGCAGCGGGGTCAGTGCAGGCTGTAAGCTTTCTTGAAAAAGTGTTTTTTCAGGTTCCATCTGAAGGATCTGAATGTGGTTGATAGTCGGATGTGTTAGGACACACAATTCCAGTTAATGGGGGATATTCGGGTGAAGTCTTGGAAGTGTTTGGGTGAGGAGCGAATAAGTGTGGAGGAGAGGAGGTCTTGGGAGGACCAGAGATTACGTGAGGGAAGATATCAGGAGATTAGTTCAGAGATATATGGAGGAGACAGATTATGGATGGCTTTGTAGGTCAATATTAGTAATTTGAACTGGATACACTGAGGGAATGGTAGCCAGTGAAGAGATTGGCAGAGGGGAGAAGTGGCTGAGTAGCAAGGAGAAAGATGAATTAATTGGGCAGCAGCTTCAAGGATGGACTAGAGAGGTGCAAGAGTGTTAGCAGGGAGGCCACAGAAAAGAATGATGCAGTAGTCAAGGCGGGAAATGATGAGGGCACGTATAGGCATTTTAGTAGATTTAAGGTTGAGGAAAGGATGGATTCTGGAAATATTTTTGAGCTGGAGATGACAGAAGGTGGATGAGTGGTTTGAAGGACAGGGCAGAGTCAAGGGTTACTCTGAGGCAGCAGACTTCCTGCACAGGGGAAAGTGTGATGTCATTTATTGTGATATATAGATCAGGTAAGGAAGATCTGTGAGATGGAGGAAGAATGATGAGTTCAGATTTGTCCACATTGAGTTTGAGGAAGCAAGAGGAGAAGGAGAATATGGCATATAGGCACTTCGGGATTCTGGACAGCAGAGAGGTGACGCCTGGGCCAGAGAGGTAGATCTGAGTGTCATCACCATAAATGTGGTACAGGAATCCATGGGACTTTATGAGTTGTCCCAGGCCAAGTGTACAGATTGAGAAGAGCTGGGGTCCTAGAACAGAACCTGGAGGGACTCCAACAGGGAGAGGGTGAGATGAGGAAGTAGTGTGGGAGTGGGAGACGCTGAATGTGCAGTTGGAAAGGTATGAGGAGATCCAGGATAGGGTGAGGTCTTTGATGCCAAAGGAAGAGAGGATCTGTAGTAGGAGGCAGGTCTGGATGTCTTCCTGGAGCAGAACAATATTGTATCATACAATTATTAGGTTCTGTAGAAGGACGTAGATATGGGGATTTATTATGATGGAATATAGGCTGAACTGGATGGACAAATGTCTTTTTTCGGCCTTACTAACTATGTTACTATGTTACTAGAAGGAGGAGTATAGAGTATTGTCCTTTAGTTTTGGCTGTAAGTAGGTCGTTAGTAATTTTGGTCAGGGGTGTCTCAGTGGAATGATGGGGACAGAAACCAGATTGTAGATTGTCAAAGAGCAAGTTAGGTGAGAGGTGGGAGGAAAGTTCAGCATGGACGTGCTGCTCCAGGAGTTTGAAAGTGAATGGGAGCAGCGATATTGGGCGGTAGCTTGACATAGCGGTTGGGCCTGGCTACATCTATATGCTGTAACACCTTTCACCAGATAGCATCTATAGTGACCCCAACCATGGATACACATCAGTGAGTATTGGGTACAATGCAACAAATGAATTATAGCAAAAATTCAGCAGGCACTTTTATACACCATTACAAAAATGTTGCAGAATGAAAAAGCAGCATATGATAGACAGCAGGCAGTTTATACCTGTGTGAAGAGAGGAGAGGATTAAATCTTTCATCTTTACTAATTAGTAAATAGATAAATGTGTTGTATTTTACAGATTGCTCAGATTGTTTTGGCGATCTTTCAGCTTGCATTTGGTATTGTCCTGAATTTTTTTGGTGGCAAAATTTATACATGGTACAGTTACATCATCTTCTGGGGACCACCATTTGTAAGTATCAATTTTCTAATCTATCCATCTACAAAGAAAGAATACAGCAGCACACTGTAAGCACTAAGATGTATGCAAACATTTAATCTATGAATTTTAGACTGCATTAGTACTATATAGTATGTAACTATAAAAATGAAGATAATTAGTGCATTAATTGGTCAGTTTTACAGTTGGCTCAGAGTACAGTCGAATACCATTCTTGGAGATGGCATAATGCAACCACCTGGGAGACTCCACAGATCGTTGCGTCAGGCAGCCCAATGGTGTTCCCTGTGACAGCAGCAAATGTCCTGCCTATTCTTCCCTAGATTTGCCACTGGTCTGTGCTCCAAGTCATTGTAACACAGGGTGCCATGGGGAGCTTTCTGTGACAGGGATGAGGATAAAGGAGTCATGAGAGCAATCAATGGACAGAGAGGGAAGCGTAGGGAATTGTTTGTGTGAGGGGTGTCCCTGTCCATTCTAGTCTCAGCCTTCTTGCTTCAGGGGCAAACCTGGAATCTGGATGGCTGAGTGACCCACATGACAGCAACATTATCTCTTTCTTGTAGGCCACTAAAGATACTACAATTAACCCTTGTTCAGCCAATGCCAACAGTGATACCATCATTAAGCCACCTATAGCCTTAGACCATGATTGCAAACATTAATTCCTTCACTGTTCTAGAACATTACATAATATATTTTTTGTTTTATACATCAGTTATGGTATGTTAAGCTTTTTCTTATTATTTTTTATTATGCATACCAGTGGACATTGTTACTATGTGATGGCACTGAGGGGCTATTAATTTTGTGTGGGTCTCTAAGAGGAGGGACAAAAGTTGCACATTTTCATTCTGTAGTCTAATAATGTGGACAGTACAAAATGTGGCACTTTAAAAGTACGGTACAGTATTACTATTTGGGACACAAAAGATGTCTGGGGCACAATAAATAGCATTTTTTGTTTATTGGGAAGCACTTTTAGTCTGGCACTGCTGTTTACTGGGGCACTGCCTGCGTAGCACAATATATGGAGAATAACTATGGTTACAGAAATAAAGGGGAAGAGGTGCTCAGCTGAGCTCTGCTTACCTTCGAAACTGAATATAATCTCAATAGAAAGTCTATGAGCCAGTGTGAGTCTCAAACACCCCACATCTCCTAAATTTCTATTCCTCTTCCTGTCTGAAAATAGTTTGCATATTTAATTTCCCAGAGGAGCATTGCATGACCTAGAAGTCACATAGAAAGACAAAAAGAAAAATGCTATATACACAGGGATCATCAGAAATAAATAGAGATTTTATTGAAACAAACAGCCCAAATTTTTTTATTTATGTTTGGTGATCCCTGTGTATATAGCATGTTTTTTTTTGTATATCTACAGGTCCTTCTCAAAAAATTAGCATATAGTGTTAAATTTCATTATTTACCATAATGTAATGATTACAATTAAACTTTCATATATTATAGATTCATTATCCACCAACTGAAATTTGTCAGGTCTTTTATTGTTTTAATACTGATGATTTTGGCATACAACTCCTGATAACCCAAAAAACCTGTCTCAATAAATTAGCATATTTCACCCATCCAATCAAATAAAAGTGTTTTTTAATAACAAACAAAAAAACCATCAAATAATAATGTTCAGTTATGCACTCAATACTTGGTCGGGAATCCTTTTGCAGAAATGACTGCTTCAATGCGGCGTGGCATGGAGGCAATCAGCCTGTGACACTGCTGAGATGTTATGGAGGCCCAGGATGCTTCAATAGCGGCCTTAAGCTCATCCAGAGTGTTGGGTCTTGCGTCTCTCAACTTTCTCTTCACAATATCCCACAGATTCTCTATGGGGTTCAGGTCAGGAGAGTTGGCAGGCCAATTGAGCACAGTAATACCATGGTCAGTAAACCATTTACCAGTGGTTTTGGCACTGTGAGCAGGTGCCAGGTCGTGCTGAAAAATGAAATCTTCATCTCCATAAAGCATTTCAGCCGATGGAAGCATGAAGTGCTCCAAAATCTCCTGATAGCTAGCTGCATTGACCCTGCCCTTGATGAAACACAGTGGACCAACACCAGCAGCTGACATGGCACCCCACACCATCACTGACTGTGGGTACTTGACACTGGACTTCAGGCATTTTGGCATTTCCTTCTCCCCAGTCTTCCTCCAGACTCTGGCACCTTGATTTCCGAATGACATGCAAAATTTGCTTTCATCAGAAAAAAGTACTTGGGACCACCTAGCAACAGTCCAGTGCTGCTTCTCTGTAGCCCAGGTCAGGCGCCTCTGCCGCTGTTTATGGTTCAAAAGTGGCTTTACCTGGGGAATGCGGCACCTGTAGCCCATTTCCTGCACACGCCTGTGCACGGTGGCTCTGGATGTTTCCACACCAGACTCAGTCTACTGCTTCCTCAGGTTCCCCAAGGTCTGGAATCGGTCCTTCTCCACAATCTTCCTCAGGGTCCGGTCTCCTCTTCTTGTTGTACAGCGTTTTCTGCCACATTGTTTCCTTCCAACAGACTTACCATTGAGGTGCCTTGATACAGCACTCTGGGAACAGCCTATTTGTTGAGAAATTTCTTTCTGGGTCTTACCCTCTTGCTTGAGGGTGTCAATGATGGCCTTCTTGACATCTGTCAGGTCGCTAGTCTTACCCATGATGGGGGTTTTGAGTAATGAACCAGGCAGGGAGTTTATAAAAGCCTCAGGTATCTTTTGCATGTGTTTAGAGTTAATTAGTTGATTCAGAAGATTAGGGTAATAGGTCGTTTAGAGAACCTTTTCTTGATATGCTAATTTATTGAGACAGGTTTTTTGGGTTATCAGGAGTTGTATGCCAAAATCATCAGTATTAAAACAATAAAAGACCTGACAAATTTCAGTTGGTGGATAATGAATCTATAATATATGAAAGTTTAATTGTAGTCATTACATTATGGTAAATAATGAAATTTAACACTATATGCTAATTTTTTGAGAAGGACCTGTACATGTTTGATCTCAACATGCTGCAGGCTGATCCCATATTTTGGGTGATGCCCTCTTGGCTTATGTGTGTACTCTTGGCCTAGAAATCACCTTAAACCACCTTGGTACTCTTCACAAGAAGAGATGCTACCCCCATAAAACCCTGTCAGAGATCTCTCATCCAACCAAACCAAACTATTACTTTTCCACTGATGAGGGGAAAACATCCCAAAACACGTCTGCAAATAAAGTATCTGGTTTGGCTTTTATCCTAATTCATGTAGCTCATTAAGGCTATGTGCACACGTTCAGGAATTCATGCAGAAAATTCCTGTGAAAATCCGGACATTTCTGGCAGATTTCCGCATGAAATCCGCATGCGTTTTTTTGCGTGGTTTTGACGCGGTTTGGACGCGTTTTTTGCGTGTTTTTTTCCGGACATTTCCCAATGCATTAGACAGTGGGAAAAACTGCAAAATTAATGAGCAGGTTCATTATTTTTCCGCAATGCGTTTCTCATGTGGAAAAACGCACATCATGTGCACAGAAATTGCGGATTTCATTAAAAATGATAGGATGCTTAATGTATGCAGATTATTTGTGGTTTTATAGCGTTTTTATAGCGCAAAAACGCTAGAAAAACGCAAATAATCTGCAATGTGTGCACATAGCCTAAAGGTTATATCCTTTACAAAATACTAAAAATGTAACTAAGCACTAACAGGCAGGTAATTGCAACTTCCCTGCCTGTTGTGTGTGGCACCATTCTTCCCTGCACAGAGCGGTCACAGTACGCTCCTGCCGGGAATTCAGCTGCCTCTGCTGATGCGACAGGGCGAGACTTCCGAGGACACTCTGATTGACAGCTGGCTCCCCTATTTAGGCAGCGGGGATCTGGCTGTCATGTCAGAATGACCTCGGAAGTCCCGCCTCATCTACCAAGGGGCCTGGAAATGAAGTGTCCACTCTGTAGAAGTGGCTTCTGAATTCTCGGCAGGTGCGGTCTGTGATCACTCTGTGCCGGAAAAGAGCGACACCAGACACAACAGGCAGGTAAGCTGCAATTACCTGCCTGTTAGTGCTTAGATAAATTTTTTGGTTTTTTTGTAAAGTGCCGAATACCCTCTTTAAGGTTTCTTTGTAGCGCTTGATGGTTTTTGTAACTGCACTTGGGGACACTTTCAAAGTTTTCCCAATTTTTCGGACTGACTGACCTTCATTTCTTAAAGTAATGATGGCCACTCGTTTTCCTTTACTTAGCGGCTTTTTTCTTGCCATAATACAAATTCTAAGAGTTTATTCAGTAGGACTATCAGCTGTGTATCCACCAGACTTCTGCACAACACAACTGATGGTCCCAACCCCATTTATAAGCCAAGAAATCTCACTTATTAAACCTGACAGGGCACACCTGTGAATTGAAAACCATTCCCAGTGACTACTTCTTGAAGCTCATCAAGAGAATGCCAAGAGTGTGCAAAGCAGTCATCAAAGCAAAAGGTGGCTATTTTGAAGAACCTAGAATATAAGACGTAATTTCAGTTGTTTCACACTTGTTTGTTAAGTATATAATTCCACATGTGTTAATTCATAGTTTTGATGCCTTCAGTGTGAATGTACAATTTTCATAGTCATGAAAATACAGAAAAATCTTTAAATGAGAAGGTGTATCCAAACTTTTGGTCTGTACAGTACACATTATAGTCTATTGGGCTGTCCATGTTTTTTGCCCATCTAAAGTCTGCAAAAAAATGAAGAAAATTGCATACTAAAGTGTATGGGTGTAATGCAGAGTCACTTCTCACAGACAAGTTGTGAGTCAGAGTAGTCAAGGAGTCCAAGGTCAAGAGCCAGGAGGGTACGTCATAAACAGAGGGAAGAAACAAAGGCGTAGTCAGGTAACGATGATCAAAATACCAGGAAGATAGCGGATCAGGGCAGAAGGGGTAATATAATTGGGTAGACAATAGGAAAATCTAGAGTCCGGTAACAAAGTATCAGAAAGTCAGAATGCTGAGAACAAGGCACCGAGGAACAATCCACATTGAGCTGAAAGACACATTTGGACACTATCTGGGTCTGATAGCTCAGTAAAGCAGCTAAGTAATCACTGGAACAGAGAACACCAGAGGGGAGCTCTGCACCTCCCTGACTAAAAATGGATGGCCGAGCTGTTACTCAAAATACCGACGAGAGCTCAGTGTGCCCCTGCACCAGATTGGATGACTGAGCTGTCAATCAATGCATCCAGGATACACTAAGCAGTGGAATCGTGACATTGGGTCTATGGAAAACTTAAACATCACATCATAGTGCCATCCTAAAGCTGTCTAAAAAACTGATGACACTGACAGGAGAAACTGACATAGCTACCAAACACATTAAAATCTGATCCAGAACACTGATGGGAATTGCCTGCTTTTTCACATATGAGATATAAATGAATGAGGCCTAAATGTGAATCTATTAATTGGTTTTATTTTGAATAGTTGATCGTCTCAGGAGTCCTGGCTGTTGTTGCTCACAGAGTTGCATCCTCTAAATTAGTAAGTATAACCTGGAAAATCTCTACAGCTCAACCACTATACAATCAAAACAATAATGTCACAGTGATTTTTGTATGCAAAAATATAATGTTGAGCCTAATAAAAATGGACCACATGATGCTCATAGTGTACAATAGTAGGGATAATAATAGGTCTGTGAAGCCCATCTAGTAAAGGTTAGGAGATGTCCAGCCTAGATTCAACTCTAAGGCCAATGCAACTTACACGAGTTTTCTCGCATTGCACTTGCAAGTGTGACAGCGGCCTAAGAATTGCATACCCTAGCAATCTTAAGAGAGCAGCTGGCATGGGGCCAAGGTAAATTCACCAATGGTTGTCAAATATATTATATGGAAATGTGTGTAAATTGATTACTTGTCATTACTGGCCTTATGGATATGCAACAACTATTAACAAAAGGTAATCAATTCATATGGACTTCATTATGATGTACTATAACTGTGAGGATGTACCCAAGCATTATCAGTATGACGACTCCTATGTGTGATCCTAATCAAGCTAGTGCACTACCATTGTCAGGGCATCATTGCCCTTGACAAAGCCATTGTGCCGGTGAAACATGGTGTGGATGAGTGGGCATTGTATCATCTCTTAAATCATTGAACCTCCATTCTTTTCCCACATAGCCTTACGAGATATGCACTGCAAGTTTTAATTAGAAATTATAGCTAGTAAATCAGAATGAATAGCAATTATAGCTAGAAAATTAGATTGAATGGGAAATACCCATTATTTTTGCCAATAACTATTACATCTATAGCAGATCTACATCATCTATAGGTAATTAGCTTGGTGTATTGCAGATTGATATGGTTTAAAGGACCACTTCAGTAATTTTTCTCGTGTGTCCTCTCTTAGGGTACGTTCACATTAGCGTCATGCGACGCTGCGTCGCCGACGCAACGCACGACGCATCGGAAACGCACGCAAAACGCAACTTTTATGACGCAAGCGTCTGACGGATGCGTCGTAAAACGCAGCGTTTTCGGTGCGTTTTACCAAAAAACGCAGCGTTTTACGACGCATGCGTTGGCAAACACTGATTGGATCTTGAGCCACAATTTAGTGTCTAGACACTAGATAACACCACCAATGAATAGAAGAGGGTGGGTCTAGTGTCTAGACAATCGATAATGTCACCAATGGGTAGATGGAGGTGGGTATTAATGTCATAGTGGTATATATACCCCCGCATACCTTATTTCCAACCATACAGCATCAAGATGGATCGTTCCATGGAGAGTATCTACCTCACTTTTGAGCTGGAATTAGCCCTTGCTATAGCTTATGCTTTTGCCTGTCATGAACAGAGGAGAAGAGACAAACTACGGAGAAGGAGTCGGCGGCGTTTTTGGCTTCACCCTATAGTGGAAGTCCGAGAGAGTCGTGGAGCGTACCATTGTCTTTTTGGCGAATTAAATGAGAACCAGGACAAATACTTAGAATACACCAGGATGACAAAAGACAGCTTTCGATATCTGCTGCGTCTGGTGGAAGGAACCATTTCCAGGCAGGACACGCAGCTCCGTAAATCGATTTCCCCTGAGGAGCGTCTGCTGGTGACTCTACGGTACGTAATGGAATGTGAAGGATTTATATGTTCTAGCCCTTTTTTAAATTAACATGTTTTTGTTTTGCGGGGTGGGGGATTGTAATTAAAAATGGAAAATTCATTCATAACAATTAAATTAATTATATTTATTTATTTTTCTTCTTGTCAGTTTCCTGGCTACCGGAGAGACATTGAGATCACTGCATTTCCAGTTTCGGATTGGAGTCTCAACACTGTCGGGTATTATTGCAGACACATGCCGCGCATTGTGGGACAACCTCCGGGAGGAATTTTTGCCCATCCCTACACAAGAAATATGGCATGCCAACGCCCAAAAATTCCACAAAGTTTGTTCTTTCCCTAACTGTATCGGAGCTGTGGATGGGAAGCACATTAGGATTACCAAGCCGTCAAGAAGTGGATCTCTTTTTTATAATTATAAAAAATACTTTTCCACTGTGCTGATGGCAATTGCTGGTGCGGACTGCAGGTTTCTCGCTGTGGACATTGGAGCCTTTGGTCGTGCAAATGATTCACGGACATTTAAGGAGTCTGATATGGGCCAAAGATTGTACAATAACAATTTTAATTTCCCCCATCCACGACCTCTTCCCAACACTGACGGCCCGGACCTGCCATTTGTTGTTGTTGGTGATGAGGCTTTTCAAATGAGTGGCAACCTACTGAAACCGTACTCCAGTCGTGGGTTGGACCGTACCAAAACTATATTTAATTATAGACTGTCCAGGGCCAGAAGAACTGTGGAGTGCGCCTTTGGCATCCTGGTCTCCAAATGGCGTATATTAGGATCCGCTATAAATTTGAAAATTGAGACAGTGGATGAGGTGGTGAAGGCGTGTGTGGTTCTCCACAATTTTATTATTGATAAAGAGAGAGTCAACGTGGAACTCGATGAACACATACAAAATCCATTGCCTGATTATCAAGATCATCCTCTGCGGACAACTGTGGAGATTGCTCATATGAGGGACCAATTTGCTGCATACTTTGTTTCCGATGTTGGCCGTGTTTCATGGCAAGATGAAATGGTCTAATTCTGTATGTTTTATTATGATGTCATGTAAACACTGTTGTGTTCATCATTTAACCATCCTATGTATGGTGATTCTATGGTTATTGTTTTAATGTTCCCTGGATGTATAATGTGTTGTGTTTTCAAATACACTTCTTGAGCCTTTCAGTTTTTAAAAAAAAAAAATTCATACGTTTATACATATTAATAAAATTTAAAAAATCCTAATTTATTGAAATTTATTGAATTTATTGAAAGTACTAATGTGTGTGCCACAAAATTTGTGTGTTTCATAGTATTGAGGCATAACATAATCGGCTCCCACCTTGTCAACCATTTTTAATCCTGCAGACTATTTGCATATGGAACAAGGCTTGACAAGGAGGGAGACGATCATGTTTGCTAAAGTCTACAGAGTGAACACTATTGTACTCAGGATGCTATAATACGTCCAGAGTCAAATAGTGGTGACACTGTCAACATTGCTTCCATCTCACCTGAACAATATTCTTAAGGTACATTTAATAAAACTATTATCCACCGATACCGACCAGTGATACGACTGGACCGAGATCGTTGTTTAGTTGTCGCATGGTTGCTGGAGAGCTGTCACACATACAGCTCCCCAGCAACAAAAAAAGAGCAATCTGTGTAATGCCACACTCACGATATTTACTATTGTTAATGTAATGTTAATTACAAAAAAAACCTTAAGGCCCCTTCACATTTAGCAACGCTGCAGCGATACAGACAACGATTCGGATCGCTGCAGCGTCGCTGTTTGGTCGCTGGAGAGCTGTCACACAGACCGCTCTCCAGCGACCAACGATGCCGGTAACCAGGGTAAACATCGGGTAACTAAGCGCAGGGCCGCGCTTAGTAACCCGATGTTTACCCTGGTTACCATGCTAAAAGTAAAAAAAAACAAACACTACATACTTACCTACAGCCGTCTGTCCTCCAGCGCTGCGCTCTGCTTCTCTGCTCTCCTCCTGTACTGTCTGTGAGCTGGAAAGCAGAGCGGTGACGTCACCGCTCTGCTTTCCGGCTCACAGACAGTACAGGAGGAGTGCAGAGCACAGCGCTGGAGGACAGACAGCGTTAGGTAAGTATGTAGTGTTTGTTTTTTTTACTTTTAGCATGGTAACCAGGGTAAACATCGGGTTACTAAGCGCGGCCCTGCGCTTAGTTACCCGATGTTTACCCTGGTTACCAGTGAAGACATCGCTGGATCGGTGTCACACACGCCGATCCAGCGATGTCTCCAGGGAGTCCAGCGACGAAAAAAAGTTCTGGACTTTATTCAGCGACCAACGATCTCCCAGCAGGGGCCTGATCGTTGGTCGCTGTCACACGTAACGATTTCATTAACTATATCGTTGCTACGTCACAAATAGCAACGATATCGTTAACAATATCGTTATGTGTGAAGGTACCTTTACACTACGGTGTGTGAAACGTCCATCGCCGTCAGCTTCCCGTACTGTGCCAGCCCTAAAGCACAGCACAGCGTTTAAGGCAACGGTGTGCTCAGCTTTACGGGCGGGAATCACAGTGTCAGTGCGGAAAGATGACGGCGAGGGACTTGGTAGACACCTTTTTATATTAGTGGGGTATTGTAAACTTTTTATTTCAGTGATTAAAACAGTGCACTACCCAATTTTCCCTTGTTTAAAACAAAGACATCGCTGGATTGGTGTGAACTCACCAATCCAACAATGACAGCTTCTGATAAGTTACCCAAAAAAAATTCCAAATCATTTGCTGATAACCAAAAAATCACAGCAGGGGCTCAATCGTTTTACGATTTCAGAAAAGACAAAGTTAAAACAACTATATCCATACTGAAATCGTTGTGTGATGGTACTTTGTAAACGTGACATATTGAGCAATGCTGTTTGTGTTTGTAACATCTGAGTACAATGAACGACAGCCATATAAGAAAATGTTAAAAAAAATAGAGATAATATTGTCACACATTGCACATCTGGTGTTACAAAGACACGATTTGTGTGTACGGCGCAAGGTGTGATTTGGTGCAAACTTTATTTGAGACAATAAAAACCAAAATTTTTTTTTAAAAAAATATAGCAAATTTATTTTGTGTTACAAAAAAAAAAAAAAAAGGGAACCCGGTTTTAAGGGGTGCCAATGTCCGCAACCAAAGGGGATTCATATCCCCCAGTTTTTTGTGATGAGGAGACCGAGGAGGAGGAAGAGGGGGAGGAAGCAGCATACTCTATGACACTAGACGGGATGCCGACATCAGTCCAGCCAGTGGATGGTGGTGGCGAGACTGCAACAGAAGCAGGTGAGAGAGGAGGAGGGACGACCAGTGTCCTTGGCTGGCTACTCCGGCTCTGGGTCGACCCAGGCTGTGTAGATGGTGTACTCCTGGTTGACCCAGGCTGGGTAGTGGGTGTACTCCGTGTAGACCCAGCCTGGGTACTTGGTGTGCTCCGGGTCGACCCAGGCTGTGTTCTGGTGGTACTTTGGGGAGCAGCCATAGCCAAGGACGTAGTGCTTGTGGTCGTCATGGTCTTCTTCTTCTTCTTTTTCCTCCTCTCTCCCTCTGGGTGGGGGTCGGCTTCCCGTCTGTGCCCCCTTGAAGGCCTGTCAGGCTCGGAACTTTGGGGCTCAGTTCTGTGGTGGCGGTGGCGGCGGCGGTGGCCCTCGGCACGCGGACCTCTGTGGTGGTGCTCTGCAGCAGGAGTCGGAGTCATGGCAGCCAGCGATGGTACTGCGGGCATATTTGTCGCTGACTGCATGACCCGAGCCTGCTGCAGAGCACTGACATATAAATTGTTGCAGCCCTGCATGAACGAAATCTGGAGTTCCGGCGTAAGATGTTCCACCATGCCGTTGTGAATGGCACTAAAGAAATGTTTTGCCGGCCTCGAGAGATCCGTTTCGATGTTTTCAAGACGCCGTTCGATATTGCACATTTTATCGCACAGCGCCTTGAAACCATTCTGAAATACGGTACTCAGATGTAAAAATTCGGACATGGGCGCCCTGTCCGAGGCCCGCTGACGCTGTCGGTAAGACCCAAAGGACGGAGCAACAGAGGCCTCGGCCAGAGGAACATCTGATGGACCGGCTGCCGGTTCGCCAGATTGTGTTGTTGCAGACCTGCTCTCGCTGTGGGATGGCCGCGACAGTTCAGATGGCGCTTCACAAAGGACCGCTCTTGAGGGTCGTCTTGAGGATTGGACAGTCTCGCGGGTGCTGCTGTGTGTTCTGTGAAAACATAAGGAAACCATTAGTATAAAAAATATCACATTTCACATGCGTCAGAACATTTTACCGCCAGGTATCCATTACCGCCATTAATATTACACTATTTTTAATATTGACACTGCATATGCACCATCAATATTAAACAAACGGTATTTATTTAATTCTAAAGAGTCACCCATGTTTTTAGTTTGCAACGCCAGACAATTATGCTTAGGTTGGAACTGCCATGACGTCACGGTCATGTGAACGAGACGTCATCACAGGTCCTGCGAGCTGAGCAACCATGGGAACCTAACCAGCTTTGCAGTGGAATGTATGCCGTATCTATTATATTTAACTTTATTATGTATAAAAAATCGTAGATACACCTGGCAAGTGTGAGAAGATAAGAAATGAATAAAAAATTCAAGGTCAACGAGTGGTGAAAAGTTTAAAAAAAAAAAATTATTAACTTCAATCAAAAGCAGAGGATGAAACATCTGCACAATACAATAAAAAAACTATCTACGCGTTTCAGGTCTGATGTTCCCTGTCACCTGAAACACGTAGATAGAGTCTATTGTATTGTGCTGATGTTTGATCCTCTGCTTATGATTCAAGAGGAGAAAAGTATGTATTTTTGCACAACTCTGTGAACTAGCCTTTTTTTACTTCATTTATATACTTGGTACTTGGCAAAATAAATGGCTGGGCAATAAGCAACGTGACTGGAATGTAGTATGTGAATATGCATGTTGTGAAAACTAGGTGTGTGAATAGGCACTATACTTACTCTCTGCTTTCAAGGACCGGTCGCAAGAACTGCAGTATACGGTTATGCTTGTACACCGAGGTCCTTGAAGCGCCAGCACCACTACGAGCCTGTCCCTCCTTTTTCAGGCCCCTCTTGAAACGGTCCTTCATGGAGCGCCATCTGGTCCTCAATTGTTTAACTGTGTATTAAAAAAAAAAAAAAAAAAGGTTTTAGATAATATATCGAAAAAGATTACGCAACCGTGTGCAATCCCAATCAAAGACATCACAGACGGTTGTGTAATCCTGGCATGATGGGTCACAGCACTATTTTTTAAATACTTACGGAAACTGGCTTTGGCCTTGGCGTTAGCGCTGTCGAAGCCATCCCACAGCGTTTGTGCCACCTCCAACCACAGACGCCGCAATATGCCCTGGTCCGCGTGCTGGGGGTCACGGCTGTCCCACAACGGGCCCCGTGCTTCTATTGATGCCACCATTAGGTCAATGTTAAGTGGCTCATCCAGGGCCCGTTGTGAAACCTAGAAAAGAATGGAAAATATGAAGGTTTGAAAGAGAAAAAAATTGTCCCTATCTCCTCCACCAACACCTACTACACACAACACCACACCCTACCACCACCCCCCCAATACCCGCAAAAAAAAAAAAAATAAAAAAATAAAGGTTTGAAATAAATACTTACGCTCCGTCCTACAACCACAGCTTGGCCCCGTGGTCCCTGCTGCTGCTCCCTCTCTTCCTCCTGGTTCTCCTCCTCACTTGAAGAAGCCTGCAAAATAGTTTAACAAAAAGTTGAGTGACCCATCTACAAATGACAGCGAAAATATAGCAAGCAATAGTAGATCATGTACTCACCGGACTCCTCAGCGGTGGGGTGCCGGAATCACTGCCGCTGGCCATGACTAATTAAAGCAGTTCTGAAATTAACAAAAAAATAACATTGACTATGCTCCTATGCACTATCATGCAATAAATAATATTAAAAAAAAAAGGCATTTAAACCACAAATAACATTGCACTCCAACTGAACTAACGATGAGCAAACTACACTGCCACATTGATTAGATTAAAGAAACAATGGCAGAGACAACCCAATGCCAGAGTACAAAAGGCTAAAGATAAGAAAATTAACAAGTACACAATGTAGTAATCCCAAAAGATTTTTTTAAAAAAGAAAAATTACAGTATGCACGGATCAACACAAAAAACACAATATGTGGTTGTAATAAAAAATATTTCAACACGAAAAAAAATAAGGGCAGAAACATAAATACTTTACAATGAAACCAACAGTGCCGGAGAAAATAGAAGGGGATACAACGCCATACATCGCAACCAGAAACATACAACTATGTATTTACACAACCACAGTGCTGAAAATAATACACAAATTGCAATAAAAATGTAATAAAAGGCCGCAAAATCATTCTATACTACCATACTTTACAAAACAACCGACAGGGCCAGAGACAATGAAACGCCATCATATAACGGAAGAATAAAACAGCACAACTGAATACAAAAACCAACACCAAACCAAAAAATGGAAACTCAAAATCAATCTTGGAAAGAACACTAATCAAGGCCGCAGACAATGAAACGCCATCCTATACACAATGCCGTACATCAAAACCAGACCAAAAAGACCACAATATCTTTAGCCACAGTGCAGAATATAAAGCACTACTTGCAAAAATAATTGTAAAAACATGTAGAAAATGCACATAATCATTCTATACTTACATCTCTGGACAGCGGATGAGAAGACAGTTGCTCTGATGTGTCTGGTCTGATGTTGCCTAATAATTCTTTACACAACCACAGTGCTGAAAATAATACACAAATTGCAATAAAAATGTAATAAAAGGCCGCAAAATCATTCTATACTACCATACTTTACAAAACAACCGACAGGGCCAGAGACAATGAAACGCCATCATATAACGGATAAAACAGCACAACTGAATACAAAAACAACACCAAACCAAAAAATGGAAACTCAAAATCAATCTTGGAAAGAACACTAATCAAGGCCGCAGACAATGAAACGCCATCCTATACACAATGCCGTACATCAAAACCAGACCAAAAAGACCACAATATCTTTAGCCACAGTGCAGAATATAAAGCACTACTTGCAAAAATAATTGTAAAAACATGTAGAAAATGCACATAATCATTCTATACTTACATCTCTGGACAGCGGATGAGAAGACAGTTGCTCTGATGTGTCTGGTCTGATGTTGCCTAATAATTCTTTACACAACCACAGTGCTGAAAATAATACACAAATTGCAATAAAAATGTAATAAAAGGCCGCAAAATCATTCTATACTACCATACTTTACAAAACAACCGACAGGGCCAGAGACAATGAAACGCCATCATATAACGGATAAAACAGCACAACTGAATACAAAAACAACACCAAACCAAAAAATGGAAACTCAAAATCAATCTTGGAAAGAACACTAATCAAGGCCGCAGACAATGAAACGCCATCCTATACACAATGCCGTACATCAAAACCAGACCAAAAAGACCACAATATCTTTAGCCACAGTGCAGAATATAAAGCACTACTTGCAAAAATAATTGTAAAAACATGTAGAAAATGCACATAATCATTCTATACTTACATCTCTGGACAGCGGATGAGAAGACAGTTGCTCTGATGTGTCTGGTCTGATGTTGCCTAATAATTCTTTACACAACCACAGTGCTGAAAATAATACACAAATTGCAATAAAAATGTAATAAAAGGCCGCAAAATCATTCTATACTACCATACTTTACAAAACAACCGACAGGGCCAGAGACAATGAAACGCCATCATATAACGGAAGAAACAGCACAACTGAATACAAAAACCAACACCAAACCAAAAAATGGAAACTCAAAATCAATCTTGGAAAGAACACTAATCAAGGCCGCAGACAATGAAACGCCATCCTATACACAATGCCGTACATCAAAACCAGACCAAAAAGACCACAATATCTTTAGCCACAGTGCAGAATATAAAGCACTACTTGCAAAAATAATTGTAAAAACATGTAGAAAATGCACATAATCATTCTATACTTACATCTCTGGACAGCGGATGAGAAGACAGTTGCTCTGATGTGTCTGGTCTGATGTTGCCTAATAATTCTTTACACAACCACAGTGCTGAAAATAATACACAAATTGCAATAAAAATGTAATAAAAGGCCGCAAAATCATTCTATACTACCATACTTTACAAAACAACCGACAGGGCCAGAGACAATGAAACGCCATCATATAACGGAAGAATAAAACAGCACAACTGAATACAAAAACAACACCAAACCAAAAAATGGAAACTCAAAATCAATCTTGGAAAGAACACTAATCAAGGCCGCAGACAATGAAACGCCATCCTATACACAATGCCGTACATCAAAACCAGACCAAAAAGACCACAATATCTTTAGCCACAGTGCAGAATATAAAACACTACTTGCAAAAATAATTGTAAAAACATGTAGAAAATGCACATAATCATTCTATACTTACATCTCTGGACAGCGGATGAGAAGACAGTTGCTCTGATGTGTCTGGTCTGATGTTGCCTGTTGTGTAGCCGGCAGCAGAAGTGACAAACAATCCTACATTTTCTTTATATATGGGGGATGTTTTTCTCACTGTTTGCACTGTCTAGACACTGTCTAGACACTTTTTTGTTTCATTTTATGTTACGACGCATGCGTCGCACAACGCATGCACGACGCACACCCGCGACGCAAGTGCGTCGTCAATACGTTTCAATGGGAAATTGTAACGCATTGACGACGCACGAGCGACGCGCGCGTTTTTTTGGCGCTCCGAAAATGCAACATGTAGCGTCTCCGACGCCACCCAGGTGCGGTGTTACGACGCATGCGTCGTGCGTTTTACTGAAAACGCACGACAACGCAACGCATGCGTCCCCAATGATAAAGATAGGGGCGCATGACGCATGCGTTGTCGTGCGTCGGCGACGCAGCGTCGCATGACGCTAATGTGAACGTACCCTTAGTCTTCAGTAATGCTTGTCAGTGTATGCATTAAGATATTTAACCATGTTCTAACTTTCTTCTCCCATTTCCATGGCTGCTCCAGTCCTCTCCTGTATCTTGTCATGGCAACTGTGTCCAGCCAGCTCACATAGTGTTGTTTTGTGAAGGTGAAGTCACTGTTTCAATGTAAGGCTACAAAACTGAGAACGATGCACTCATAGGCTTACAATACAAAAGGAAATAGTGGTCGGTTATGTGAGCTTGCATGGCAAAGCTGTGGTCACATGATGCTGATTAGGAATGGGGCAGCACTAGAAACAGCAGAGGATGAATGGATTTTTATGCACACACTGTACATACATTACTGATGCCTGATTATGGGTGTACTAAATATACTAAATAAAAAAAGCTGGGATTGTAAGTTTATAATCTACCTACTTATAGTCTACAGGTGTACAATAAAAAAGACATGGACCACACATCTGAATTAGGGTTGAGCGAAACGGATCGGACAAATTCAAAAATCGCCGACTTTCAGCAAAGTCGAGTTTCATGAAACCCGACCCGATCCTAGTGTGGGATCGGCCATGAGGTCGGCGATCTGCGCGCAAAAGTCGCGTTTCGTATGACGCTTTCGGTGCCATTTTTCAGCCAATGAAGGAGGACACAGAGTGTGAGCAGCGTGATTACATAGGTCTCGGTCCCCACCATCTTAGAGAAGGGCATGAAAGTGATTGGCTTGCTTTCTGCGGCGTCACAGGGGCTATAAAGGGGCGTGCACGCCGGCCGCCATCTTACTTCTGCCGATCTTAGCATAGGGAGAGGTTGCTCCAGCTTCATCAGAAGCAGGGATATAGTTAGGGAGGGAAGATTAACCCCCCAAACCGCTTGTGCTGTAGCGATTTCACTGTCCAACGCCACCATTTGTTTGCAGGGACAGTGAAGGCTATATTTTTGTGCATCAGCTCTTTAGCCTATTAGGCTGCCTTACAAGGCTCCCTGATAGCTGCATTGCTGTTTGCACGCTGCTGTGCAAACCAACTGCTTTTTTAAAAGCAAAAATCCTGTTGCTCCTTTCTGCACAGCTATCTTGTTTATTTGTCCACACTTTTGTGTGCAGCAGTCCTTTTTTATTGCTGCCATACTTGTACTGAGATCATTGTAGGGAGATTGAAATTGTTTTTTCATATATCTTCCAGCCACTTTCTGCCACTTACATTGTGTTGTTTTATGCACTGGGCCTGAGTTTTGATTCAGTCTCCCCCCCCAAAAAGTGAGATTCAAATTCTCACAAAGTGGATTTACTGCAGTCCTGTTAGTTTGTGGTATGTCAGCCAGCCACTTTCTGCCACTTAGATTGTGTTGTTATATACACTGGGCCTGAGGTTTGGTTCAGTCTCCCCCCAAAAAAGTGAGATTCAAATTATCACAAAGTGGATATACTTCAGTCCTGTTAGTTTGTAGTATATCAGCCAGCCACTTTTTGCCACTTACATTATGTTGTTTTATGCACAGGGCCTGAGGCTTGGTTCAGTCTCCCAAAAAAATAAGTGAGATTCAAATTATCACAAAGTGGATATACTTCAGTCCTGTTAGTTTGTAGTATATCAGCCAGCCACTTTCTGCCACTTACATTGTGTTGTTTTATGCACAGGGCCTGAGGTTTGGTTCAGTCTCCCAAAAAAATAAGTGAGATTCAAATTCTCACAACGTGGATATACTTCAGTCCTGTTAGTTTGTAGTATATCAGCCAGCCACTTTCTGCCACTTACATTGTGTTGTTTTATGCACAGGGCCTGAGGTTTGGTTCAGTCCCCCCCAAAAAAAAGGAGATTTAAATTCTCAACAAGTTTATATACACCATCTACCTTGTTTTACAGTACCATATAACAGTTGTTATTTTGGTTAGATTTTCCAAAAAATGAGGAAGTCTGTTGGAAGAGCCCATGGGCGGTGGTTGCCAGCTGGTACTGTGGTGCATCTGGTGGTAGTGGCAAAAGCACAATAGCACCTAAGACTGGAGGTGTTGAGCCAGCGTCATCATCTGGCTACACAAAGCCTCGAAGGCTCCCTTATCTGGGAGTAGGAAAACAGCTTTTAAAGCCGAAGCAGCAGGAAAAAGTTTTGGCTTTCCTTGCTGACTCAGCCTCTAGCTCTTTTGCCTCCTCTTCAGAAAGTTCCAAATATAAAAGCAGCAGCAGCGAGTCGTCAATGGATGCTCCCGGTCAGGAACAAGACGTTTCCTTGTGTCCTTCACCCAAACCAAAAGTGAAGGATGTGTCAGGCGACACTACAGGTTACTCCATGGAGCTCTTTACACATACCGTGCCTGGGTTAGAAAGGGAAATTTTTAACTGCCCATTACAAGATGAATTGGACATGGAGTGCACTGATGCACAGCCACAGCTAGATTATTATGCTGTTCCATTGACTCAGATCACTACATTGCCCTCGCAGTGTACTGAGCCAGAACCTGACCCTGCTGAGACTATGGTGCCCCGTCCTGAACGCTATAGCACCTTACACGGTGACACAGAGGAAGGTGCACATGACATTGAAGAGGAGGTGATAGATGACCCAGTTGTTGAACCAGATTGGCAGCCATTGGGGGAAGAGGGTGCCGCTGCCAGTAGCTCAGAAGCGGAGGAGGATGATCCGCAGCAGCCATCTACATTGCAACAGCTGTCATCTGGCAGGCCGGTATCAAGCGAAAAACGTTTGTCAAAACCAAAAACAGTTTTAGTACAGTGTGAGAATCCAGTGAAAGTAGCACAGCATGCAATGCCTGAAAAGGTATTCCATAGTAGGAATAGTGTAGTGTGGCAATTTTTTACCAAGATCCGAATGATCAGTCAAAAGTTATCTGTAAGAAATGCTCAAAGACCTTTAGCAGAGGGAAGAATCTTCAAAATTTAAATACAACGTGCATGCTTAGACATTTAACCAGCATGCACTTGCAAGCCTGGACTAACTACCAAACGTCCCATACCGTTTGGTGCACCTGCTCAGAATGAAGGTAGTCAGCAACGCTACATTGCTCCCCTCACTGTAAGGCCACCGGTTAGGACACCACCAGCAGCAAATGTAGAGGTATCGTCACAAGGCCAAAGCAGTCAGGGAATCACAAGGTTATTGGTAGGAAACACTGTATGTAGGCCAACATCAAGAATACCATCACCAGCCCTCTCTCAATCTGCCATGTCCACCACCACCACCGCTAGTTCCACCATATGCACCTCTCCAGTCCAGCTCACCCTACAAGAGACTCTCGTTAGGAAAAGAAAGTACTCATCCTCTCATCCGCGTACACAGGGTTTGAACGCCCACATTGCTATACTAATCTCGTTAGAGATGATGCCCTACCGGTTGGTTGAAAGCGAAGCTTTCAAAAACCTGATGGCCTACGCAGTACCACGCTATGACCTACCCAGTCGGCACTTCTTTGCAAGAAAAGCCATCCCAGCTCTCCACCAGCATGTCAAAGACCGCATTGTCCATGCACTGAGGCAATCAGTCTGTGGAAAGGTGCACCTCACAACAGATGCATGGACCAGTAGGCATGGCCAGGAACGTTACGTTTCCATCACGGTGCACTGGGTTAATGTGGTGGATGCAGGGTCCACAGGGGACAGCCATAGTGGGACAGTTCTGCCTAGCCCACGATCTAGGAAACAGTTGGCTGTAGGCGTTCGCCACCCCTCCTCCTCCTCCTCCTCCAGAAGCAAAAGCTCGTCCACAGAGCGCAGTCACATGACCACTCCATCCGCAGCTGCCAGTGTTGCACACGAGGTGCCCCATTATCGAACAGCTAGTGGTAAGCATCAGCAGGCTGTGTTACAAATGAAGTGTTTGGGCGACAACAGACACACCGCGGAAGTACTGGCCGAGTACTTGCAGCAACAAACTCAGTCATGGCTGGGCAGTGTACATTTTGAGGCAGGCAAGGTAGTCAGTGATAACGGAAGGAATTGTATGGCTGCCATAGCCCTTTCAGAACTTAAACACATACCTTGCCTGGCTCACACCTTGAACATGGTGGTGCAGTGTTCCTCAAAAATTATCCGGAGTTACCAGCCCTGCTCCTGAAGGTGTGAAGACTTTGCTCGCACATCCGCCAGTTGCCCGTATACTCCAGCCGTATGCTGAACCATCAGCGATCGCTGAATCTTCCCCAGCACCGCCTAATAATCGACGTTGCAACAAGGTGGAACTCCACACTGTACATGGTTCAGAGGCTGTGCGAACAGAGGCGTGCTGTAATTAATTTGTGGGAGGATACACATACACGGGAAGGCAGTTGGATGGCAGACATGGAGTTGTCTGGTGTGCAGTGGTTGAAGCTACAAGACCTCTGTCAAGTCCTTCAGTGTTTTGAGGCATGCACACGGCTGGTAAGTGCAGACGACACCATCATAAGCATGAGCATCCCACCAATGCGTCTGCTGATGCAAAGTTTGAGGCACATTAAGGAGCTGGCGTCTGCAGCCGAGGAGGAGGGAAGCCTTGATGACAGTCAGCCATTGTCTGCTCAGGGAACTCTCCTGGACCAGGTGGCGGACGAAGAGGAGGAGGATGATGGGGATGAATATTTATGGGAGGAGGATGCTTCTCAGAGGGCAATATAAACTGGTGGCGTTGCAAGGTCAGGTACAGGGTTTTTGCGGGACACAACTGATGTTGATTTGCAAGAAAGTGCTCCTCAACCCAGCACAAGCATTGAATTGACACCTGGAACATTGGCCCACATGGCTGAGTATGCCTTGCGTATCCTTGAAAGGGACCCCAGCATTATCAAAATGATGACCTATGACGATTACTGGTTAGCTTGCCTCCTGGATCCACAATATAAAGGAAAATTACAAAATATCATGCCACATGAGAACCTTGAGCAAATATTGGCTACCAAACAAGCAACTCTTGTAGACCATTTGGTTCAAGCATTCCCAGCACACAGCGGCGGTGATGGTTCTCACACGAGCTGTAGGGGGCAACATGGCAGAGGTGTTAGAGGTGCACAAATCCGAAGTGGCGTTGGACAGAGGGGTTTTATGACCAGTTTGTGGAGTGATTTCGCAATGACCGCTGACACGACAGGTACTGCTGCATCGATTCAAAGTGACAGGAGACAGCATTTGTCCAGTATGGTTACATACTACTTTTCCTCCCTTAACGATGTTCTCCCTCACAGGTCATTCCCCTTTGATTACTGGGCATCAAAAATACAGTAGATACTTGGCCAGAATTGGCAGAATATGCATTAAAGGAGCTCGCTTGCCCTGCTGCTAGTGTGCTATCAGAAAGAGTCTTCAGTGCTGCTGGTTCAATACTGACCGAAAAAAGGACAAGTCTGGCTACCCAGAATGCTGATGATCTAACCTTCATTAAAATGAACCAATCATGGATTTCAAATTATTTTGCCCCACCTTCCCCTGCTGACACGTAGCTTGCCGGAAAAATGTCTTGCTTTTGGCCTCCTCTTACTGACTTCTCCAATTCCTCCATTTGCAGCTGCTAAATGTCCACTATAGGCCATTTTTCTACCTCCCTAAATGGGCTGACTCCCCCCACAGGGCCGTGGTCACCACCTGGCGCAAGCACTCGTGTGAGTACCGTTTGCCTGGGCAGGTGGGTGTGCCCACTCTTGGGCGACGGCACTGGCACAGGGTCCCTCTTAGTTCAATGAAGTGTCTCTGACGGTGGTGGTACACAACCAACGGCAGACACACCGTCGTAATATGTGGGGCCCTGTGCCAGTACCGCCGCCCACGAGAGAGTGTCCCCCCCCAGCTCGAACAGTGCTCTACCACTTGCAATAGTTACCTCTCCCTGCTCCACCACTGTGTAGTCTGTGCTGTTAAATCCTTCAATGACACTGCCAATACAAATTTGTTGAAATGATAGATGATAGTTAAAATATACAGGGGCCCTGGCCTCCATTTAGACCAGTTAACACTTTGCGCCTACTACCACTGTCTGCTACTCAGCAGAGGAGCTCACCCCTGAACCTAGCTATGCCGCCCGTTTAGTCCTGTTACCAATTTTGAACTGCACTTAGACTACTTTATTATTTGGGCCTACTAACTGTGTCTGCCACTCATTACAGATGTCCTCCACTGAACAAAGCAATGCCGCCCGTTTAGTCCTGTTAACAATTTTGAACTGCATTTAGCCTACTTTAATATTTGGGCCTACTAACTGTTTCTGCCACTCATTACAGTTGACCTCCACTGAACAAAGCAATGCCGCCCGTTTAGTCCTGTTAACAATTTTGAACTGCATTTAGCCTACTTTAATATTTGGGCCTACTAACTGTTTCTGCCACTCATTACAGTTGACCTCCACTGAACAAAGCAATGCCGCCCGTTTAGTCCTGTTAACAATTTTGAACTGCATTTAGCCTACTTTAATATTTGGGCCTACTAACTGTTTCTGCCACTCATTACAGTTGACCTCCACTGAACAAAGCAATGCCACCTGTTTAGTCCTGTTACCAATTTTGAACTGCATTTAGCCTACTTTATAATTTGGGCCTACTAATTGTGTCTGCCACTCATTACTGTTGTCCTCCACTGAACAATGCAATTCCGCCCGTTTAGTCCTATTAACAATTTTGAACTGCATTTAGCTTACTTAAATATTTGGGCCTACTAACTGTGTCTGCACCACTCATTACAGTTGTTCTCCACTGAACAAAGCAATGTCGCCTGTTTATTCCTGTTACCAATTTTGAACTGCATTTAGCCTACTTTAATATTTGGGCCTACTAACTGTGTCTGCCACTTATTACAGTTGTCCTCCACTGAACAAAGCAATGCCGCCTGTTTAGTCCTGTTACCAATTTTGAACTGCATTTAGCCTACTTTAATATTTGGGCCCACTAACTGTGTCTACCACTCATTACAGTTGTCCTCTATTGAACAAAGCAATGCCGCCCGTTTAGTCCTGTTACCAATTTTGAACTGCATTTAGCCTACTTTATTATTTGGGCCTATACCTGTGTTTCCTCCTCATCCTGCCCATTGCCCAGCCACTGCTAGAAGAGTCTGCTGGTACATTGACCCAGACCACTACATTCCCCTTGCACTCTACACAGCCAGGATCTGACCCTGCTGAAAGTCAGGTTCCCCTTCCCGCATACTATACCACCTTACACGGGAACAAAGAAGAAGGTGCAGATGAAAGTGCAGGTTCCTTCATCAGGTGGAGGGGGCATACTCGTTGGTGACGTCACTGGCACAGTACGCATAGTACGCAAAAGTGTCTCTGCCAGTGGGATTCGCCACCCGCCGCCAAACACACCGCCGTACTATGAGGGGCCCTGTGCCAGTGCCAAGTGCCAACGAGTGGGCCCCCCCTGCTTGCTCAGGATCACAGCACTTGCAAAGTTGAAATTCTTACCTCTCCCTGCTCCACCGCCGTGACGTATTCCGTGTTTCCTGGGCCCACGAAAATCTTGAGCCAGCCCTACCCCCCCCACAACTTTAGCCAAATGACCCCCAGTTTTCAATGCCTAACTATTATTATAAAGTAAATTAAGATTGACAAGCTTAAGTAATAAGAATTGATGTTTTGGGCATTAAAATGGGCACTGTATTTGTTTTCCTGGCCTCCACTCACTGCCGACTTTGATTCCCCATTGACTTCCATTGGGTTTCGTGTTTCAGACGGCCCCCGACTTTTCGCAATAATCGGCCGATTTCACCCGACCCGACTTTTGACAAAGTCGGGTTTTGCGAAACCCGACTCGATCCGAAAAAAGTAAAAGTCGCTCAACTCTAATCTGAATTTTACACATTGATATTTTGTGAATAAGCAAAATTTACTAAACTGAACAGCAGGTTCTTAGAGCTATTCACTTGGTGTTGGTACAGTGTGGTTGCCATTGTTGCTGTGGTACTATGCCTGTGGGGTGGTGGTGGTGACGGTGAACTCCACACGGATTAATAAGCATGTAAGGTTAGGGTCCCACTGAGAGGTCTGAGGTGATGCAGAAGTGGGCTTCATACAATATGATCGGAGTGTTAGCTAACAGCCTCATTTATTTTCCTTAGCCACAAAAGAACAATCTAAAATACACTAATGAGCAGAAGGGTGTAAGGAAGTCTCGAAAAAGCTTAGTGGTCCAAGAAGACACTGTAGACCAGGGGTTTCAAACTCAGCTGGGTATATGGGCCGCATATAAAAAAAATGAATTTGGTGGGCTGCATTCTTTGAAGGATAAAGTGACAACTTTTTTTTCTATACACCTTTTGAACACTTTTTCTGTGTTTGTTTTTTAATTCTTAGAGCTTTGGTCATTATGGATGTGGTGATAGCAAATGTGCACTCATATTGTAGTTATGTCCCCAAATTGTAGTTATGTCCCCATGCAGGTCCTCATTTTGTATTTATGTCCCCATCCAGATTCTCATATTGTAGTTATGTCCACATCCAGGTCCTCATATTGTAGATATGTCCTCATCCAGGTCCCCATATTGTAGTTATATCACCATCCAGGTTCTCATATTGTAGTCATGTCCCCATATCCTGGTTCTCATATTGTAGTTATGTCCCCATCCAGGTTCTCATATTGTAGTCATGTCCCCATATTCATGTCCCCATCAAGGTCCCCATATTGTAAATATGTATCCTGGTATACATGGCCCTCTCATCCCTATCTTGGTATGCAAAGCCCCCTCAGCCTTATCCTGGTATGCATGGTGCACAACCCCATCCCTATCCTGGTGTGCAAGGCACCCATCCTCATCCCGGTATGCATGGTCCCCTCATCTCCATCCTGGTAAGCATGGCCTCCTTGTCCCCATCCTGTTATTCATGGCCCCCTCATCCCTATCTTGGTATGCATGGTGCACAACCCCATCCCTATCCTGGTGTGCATGGCGCCAATCCCCATCTTTGTATGCATGTTCCCCTAATCTCCATCCTGGTATGCATGGACCTGTCATCCCCATCCCCCATCCTGGTATGCATGGCCCACTCATCCCTATCCTGGTATGTAACCCATCCTCATCCTGGTATGCATGGTCCCCTCATCCCCATATTGGTATGCATGATCCCCTCATTCCCATCCTGGTATGCATGGCATCCTCATCCCCATCCTGGTATACATGGCCTTCTCATCTCTATCGTGGCATGCATGGCATCCTCATCTCCATCCTAGTATGCATGGCACCCATCCCTATTTAGGTATGTATGGCGCCTATCTCCAACTTTACCCTGGTATACATGGTCCCCTCATCTCCATTCTGGTATGCATGGCCCCATCATTCCCATCCTGGTATGTATGGCCCACTCATCCCTACCCTGGTACGCATGGCCCCCTCATCCCTATCCTGGTATGCATGGCCCCAACATCCCTATCCTGGTATGCATGGGCCCCTCATCCCTATCCTGGTATGCAAGGTCCCCTCATCCTTCTCCTGGTATGCATGGCACCTATGCCAATCCCTTTCCTAGTATGCATAGCGCCCATCCTCATCCTGGTATGTATGCTCCCCTCATGCCCATACTAGTAAGAATAATTCCCTCATCCCCTTCCTGGTATGCATGATCCCCTAATCCCCATCCTGATGTGTGTGGTTGCCTCATCCCCATTTTGCTATGCATGGCCCCCTCATCTCTATACTGGTATGCATGGCCTCTTCATCCCTATCCTTGTATGCATAGCCCCCTTATCCCTATACTGGTAAGCATGGCCTTCTCATCTCTATCGTGGCATGCATGGCATCTTCATCTCTATCCTGGTATGCATGGCCTCCTTCTCCCTATACTGTATGCCTAGTCCCTTCATCCCCATCCTAGTGTGCATAGCCGCCTCATCCCCATCCAGGTATGTATGGCCCCTTCATCTCCATCCGGGTATGCATGGCCTTCTTATCCCCATCCTGTTATTCATGGCCCCCTCATCCCTATCTTGGTATGCATCGTGCACAACCCCATCCCTATCCTGGTGTGCATGGCGCCAATCCCCGTCTTTTTATGCATGTTCCCCTCATCTCCATCCTGGTATGCATGGACCTGTCATCCCCATCCTCCATCCTGGTATGCATGGCCCACTCATCCCTATCCTGGTATGCATGGCCCCCTAATCCCTATCCTGGTATGTAACCCATCCTCATCCTGGTATGCATGATCCCCTCATCCCCATATTGGTATGCATGAGCCCCTCATTCCCATCCTGGTATGCATGGCCTTCTCATCTCTATCGTGGTATGCATGGCACCCATCCCCATCCCTATTTAGGTATGTATGGCGCCTATCCCCAACTTTACCTTGGTATACATGGTCCCCTCATTTCCATCCTGGTATGCATGGCCCCATCATTCCCATCCTGGTATGCATGGCCCACTCATCCCTACCCTGGTATGCATGGCCCTCTCATCCCTATCCTGGTATGCATGGCCCCAACATCCCTATCCTGGTATGCATGGACCCCTCATCCCTATCCTGGTATGCAAGGCATCCATGCCAATCCCTTTCCTAGTATGCATGGCGCCCATCCTCATCCTGGTATGTATGGTCCCCTCATGCCCATACTAGTAAGCATGATTCCCTCATCCCCTTCCTGGTATGCATGATCCCCTAATCCCCATCCTGATGTGCATGGTTTCCTCATCCCCATTCTGCTATGCATGGCCCCCTCATCACTATCCTGGTATGCATGGCCCCCTCATCTCTATACTGCTATGCATGGCCTCTTCATACTTATCCTGGTATGCATAGCCCCCTTATCCCTATACTGGTAAGCATGGCCTTCTCATCTCTATCGTGGCATGCATGGCATCCTCATCTCTATCTTGGTATGCATGGCCTCCTCCTCCCTATACTGGTATGCCTGGTCCCTTCATCCCCATCCTAGTGTGCATAGCCGCCTCATCCCCATCCAGGTATGCATGGCCCCTTCATCGCCATCCTGGTATGCATGGCCCCCTCATTCCCATCCTGGTATGCATGACCCTCTCTGTTAGGGTTGGCGGAACTATAAGTATACATACAAGGGTTAACTTCACCCTGCGTGAAGGAAGCGATCCTGTTGCATCACAGGACCGCGGTACCGCACATAGAGCGCGAGCAATAAGTCAGCGAACACAACCCCAACTAGGATTGAAGTCCGATTAGACCACTGCTGGCACAACACCGCAACTGGGTGTGAAAGGAAACTATTAAAATAGTAAATAAAGGCACGAGAGTGCGTGCGGTGCCGCACTGACGGACGCCACTAACCACCCAGGCTTGGGTAAGGAAAGCGCAGAGGAAGCGCACGGCGCCGTACTGGCGGACACAGCAACTGGACGCTGTGATGTGTGTTACGTGCTGTAGGATAAGTCGGGCGCTAGATAGCAAACATACACCTTCCGCGAACAGACATTCAATAGGGAGGGTTATTTAAAGAGCGACTTTCACTCACAACACACACACATATTTACAAGACAATACTAGCGCATGGCTGTGTGGTCATGCGCAGTTTAAATAGTTGCAGCACAGGAAGCTGCTACTGAAGTTTTTGCCCTTTCAGGACCTTCCAGGAGGACCAATGGAAAGTGCTGCAGTACCTGAGCATGTTTTGCCCTTTCAGGACCCTCCAGGAGGACCAATGGAATGTACTGCAGTACCTGAGCATGTGACCGAACATGTGGCCCTCGACCTCCAATGGGAGACCCTGCCCTGGGCATGCTCAGTGTGAGTAAATAAGGACTTAGTCCCAGAGAGGCTTGCTCGCCGCAGATCAGTGCAGGGTACCATAGGAAAGCCAGAAAAGGCACTAGTGACCCTATGCACCGAATCAGCCTCAGCGAGACGCTGGGAGCGACGTCTCCGCTGAGCAGAGCCCACTGCGGCCGATACCGAATGGGAGACCGCAGCAGACACGGATCGAGATTCCCCCTGTGCAGCAGAGGAAACTCGACTCCTAACATTACCCCCCCTCTAGGGCCCCCCCCCCTTGAGCCTCACTACGCTCAAAAGCTGCGATAAGCAGCGGAACCCGAATGTGCTCCACAGGCTCCCAGGTTCTATCCTCTGGGCCGTGACCCTTCCAGTCCACCAGATAAAATTTCTTGCCACGTACCACCTTGCACCCCACAATAGCATTCACCTCAAACTCATCCGTGGATGAACCCGATGTCCCAGCAGATGACTCAGAAAACCAGGACAAATGAACGGACTTTAAGAGGGAAACGTGAAAAGTATCGGTGATACCAAGGCCTGGAGGAATAGCCAAACGGTAGACCACAGGGTTGACCTGTTCCAGAACCTTAAACGGGCCAATGTAGCGAGGAGCAAACTTAGTGGACTCAACTCGCAGCCTGATGTTACGGGCGGAGAGCCACACTAAGTCGCCAGGAGCAAAGACTGGAGCGGGGCGCCGGTGTGTATCAGCCGAAACCCTCATTCTCTCCTTGGAGGCCTGGATGGCATCCTGTGTGCGGTCCCAGATGTCACGTGCCTCCACCGCCCAGTCTGCCACCCTAGAATCGGTGGATGACACGGGCATGGGCACAGGGACACGCGGATGCTGGCCGTAATTAAGGAGAAAAGGAGTTTGACCAGTGGAATCGGCTACGGCGTTGTTCAAGGCAAATTCCGCCCAAGGTAGCAAAGATGCCCAGTCATCCTGCCTAGCAGAGACAAAATGTCGCAAATATGTCACCAGAGTCTGGTTGGTTCTCTCCACCAACCCATTCATCTCGGGATGGTATGCAGAGGAGAGGTTTAACTCTATGCTGAGTAAACGGCAGAGCTCTCTCCAAAACCGAGACGCGAACTGGGGACCCCGATCGCTGACAATCTTATCAGGCATACCATGCAATCGGAAAACGTGCTTAATGAACAACACCGCCAAGGCCCGTGCTGAGGGTAACCGAGGAAGCGGCACCAAATGCACCATTTTAGAGAAATGGTCGGTGACAACCCAAATAATGGAGCAGCCACGTGACTTGGGTAGGCCCACCACAAAGTCTATCCCGACCATCTCCCAGGGCCTGTCTGCCACCGGTAGAGGGTAAAGCAACCCAGCAGGCCGTTGCCGAGTAGACCGATTCTGGGCGCAAGAAACGCACGCCTGAATATAGTCTCTGACATCTCGGGCCATATGCGGCCACCAGTATGTTCTCGCCAAAAGCTCAGATGTCCTCTTGGTCCCAAAATGCCCACCCACTCTGGAGGAGTGAGCCCAAGAGAGAACCTCCGGTCGCAAGTTAGCTGGTACGAAAGTCTTGCCCAGGGGCACAGACTCTAGCGAAACCGGAGCTACAGTTCTCAGGCTCTCAGAAGGGACAATAAGCCGAGGCTCCTCCTCCTCCGATGACACTACGGAGCGGGAAAGAGCGTCAGCACGACCGTTCTTCTCCCCGGAGAGGAAATGGAGAGTAAAATGGAACCGGGAGAAGAACAGGGACCATCTAGCCTGGCGAGAATTCAGCCGCTGGGCCGTTTGCAGATACACCAAGTTCTTGTGATCAGTGAAGACTTGGAAGGGAAAGCGAGCTCCCTCCAAGAGATGTCTCCACTCCGAAAAAGCCAACTTCATGGCCAGCAACTCCCTGTCCCCGATGGAATAATTCCTCTCCGCTGGTGTGAAGGTCTTGGAGAAGAAGAAGCAAGGATGCTTCCGACCTTGAGCATCCTTTTGGAAAAGGACTGCTCCAGCACCAACGGATGAGGCATCCACCTCCAAGATAAATGGCTTATCAACATCGGGGCGATGTAGGATGGGAGCGCTAGCGAAGTGTGACTTGATCGAGAGAAAGGCTTTGGAGACCTCCTCTGACCACAACTTGGGATTTGCTCCCTTCTTGGTGAGGGCAACCAAGGGAGCTACCAAAGTTGAGAAGTGTGGAATGAACTGGCGATAGTAATTAATGAACCCCATAAAGCGCTGCACCGCTTTAAGAGAATGGGGTTCCTGCCAGTCCATTACAGCCTGTAGCTTGGCAGGATCCATAGCCAAACCCTGGGCAGAGATGATATAACCAAGGAAAGGCAAGGACTCCTGCTCAAACACACACTTCTCCAACCTGGCGTAGAGGGAGTTTGCCCGTAAGAGGTCGAAGACTTTGCGAACATCTCTCCGATGGGAGTCAATATCTGGAGAGAAGATGAGAATATCATCCAGATAGACTACGACCGAGGTGGTGAGCATATCCCGGAAGATGTTGTTCACAAAGTCTTGGAAAACGGCTGGGGCATTACAGAGCCCAAAGGGCATCACCAGATATTCATAGTGCCCATCCCTGGTGTTAAAAGTCGTCTTCCATTCATCCCCCTCACGGATGCGAATCAGGTTGTGGGCACCCCGCAGATCTAACTTCGTAAATACCCTCGCTCCCCATAGCCTATCAAACAGCTCAGATATCAGGGGTAATGGGTACTTGTTCTTAACGGTGATGGCGTTAAGACCCCTGTAGTCTATGCATGGACGTAAGTCTCCAGTCTTCTTCTGTACGAAGAAGAACCCAGCCCCTGCCGGTGACACTGACTTCCTAATGAATCCTCTTGCCAGATTCTCTTGGATGTACTGAGACATTGCCTCCGTCTCCGGGAGAGATAACGGATAGACTCGACCAAGGGGAGGCTCAGCACCAGGCAAGAGGTCAATAGGACAGTCATAGGGGCGGTGAGGCGGAAGGGTCTCCGCAGCTCTTTTGGAGAACACGTCTGCATAGGGCCAATAGTGCTTGGGGAGAGAGGAAAGATCTGCGGGTACCTGTGTAGTAGCAACCTGAACGCACTCCCTCTGACATCTACCCTCGCAGGATTTACACCATCCCAAAATTCTCCCAGAGGACCACTCAATATGAGGAGAATGGTAGCGAAGCCATGGTATCCCCAACAGGACCTCATCAATTCCCTCAGGAATGACTAATAGGGAGATTATCTCCTGATGTGAAGGAGACACAGAAAGCGTGAAAGGAATGGTTTGGTGGGTAATCTGTGAGGGTAGTGTTGACCCATTTACCACTCGAACGGTCACAGGCTTGGCGAGCATCACCAAGGGTATTGCGTGACGCTGGGCAAAAGAGGAAGACATAAAATTACCCTCTGCCCCAGAATCCACGCATAGCTCGACCATAAGAGTGGATGGGCCTATGGTAATTGTCCCCTTGAAGGACAACTTTGAGGCAAACGTCGCCGTGTCTAGTGTACCTCCTCCAACTGCCACTAAACGCTGACGTTTCCCCGACCGCTGAGGACCCTTGGAGGCAAGATGTCCTGACTGCCGGTAAACATGATGGACCTTATGTGCACGGGCGGACTGAGACTTGGATCCCGCTCGTGTCACCTCTAAGGCCTCATGTGACTCGGACGCCTGGACTGGAGATTCCAAAGGTTTGGCGAAGGTGGGAGCCAGCCAAAACCTTTGCCTACACTGGGCTCACTCCAACCTTCGCTCGTGAAAACGAAGGTCTATGCGAGTAGATATGGCTATGAGCTCCTCCAGTGTGGCGGGAATCTCCCTAGTGGCCAAAGCGTCTTTCACATGGTCAGCCAGCCCCCTCCAAAATACGGGAATGAGGGTTTTATCTGACCATTCCAACTCAGACGCTAATGTCCGGAAGAGAACAGCAAAATGACTGACCATGGTTGAACCCTGAGTCAAAGCCAGCAGCTGGAGCGCTGTATCATGGGTGACTTGAGGTCCTAAAAAGACCTGTTTCAGAGAGTCCAGAAACCGAGGAACACTCCGCACCACATGATCATTGCGCTCCCACAGCGGAGTAGCCCACTCCAACGCTCTGTCCGACAAGAGGGAGATTATGAATCCCACCTTTGCCCGCTCAGTAGGGAAACGTGCAGCCAGGAGCTCAAGGTGTATACCACATTGGCTCACGAAACCCCTACAGGACTTACTGTCCCCAGAGTATCTCTCAGGCAAAGGAAGGTGAGATAGGGTCGGAACAGAGGTGGCAGTGGGTAAAGCTGCTGCAGCCACGCTAGCCGCCTGAACAGCTATTGCGGTAACATCCACCGCCGAGGTTGCACGCTCAAGAGACACCAACCGGCCCTCCAGCAGCTGGATGTACCCCTGCAATCGCTGTTCTCCGCCATTACTTAGCCAGATCCTGGCGCTAGTATTCTGTTAGGGTTGGTGGAACGCACCAAATATATAGTTTATTAAATGGAATTGGTGCGTTCGCAACCCGGGATCCACTGTGCAGGAAAGTACCTGCTGCTAAGTAAGACGGACTATATGGCGGAACTATAAGTATACATACAAGGGTTAACTTCACCCTGCGTGAAGGAAGCGATCCTGTTGCGTCACAGGACCGCGGTACCACACATAGAGCGCGAGCAATAAGTCAGCGAACACAACCCCAACTAGGATTGAAGTCCGATTAGACCACTGCTGGCACAACACCGCAACTGGGTGTGAAAGGAAACTATTAAAATAGTAAATAAAGGCACGAGAGTGCATGCGGTGCCGCACTGACGGACGCCACTAACCACCCAGGCTTGGGTAAGGAAAGCGCAGAGGAAGCGCACGGCGCCGCACTGGCGGACACAGCAACTGGACGCTGTGATGTGTGTTACGTGCTGTAGGATAAGTCGGGCGCTAGATAGCAAACATACACCTTCCGCGAACAGACATTCAATAGGGAGGGTTATTTAAAGAGCGACTTTCACTCACAACACACACACATATTTACAAGACAATACTAGCGCATGGCCGTGCGGTCATGCGCAGTTTATATAGTTGCAGCACAGGAAGCTTCTACTGAAGTTTTTGCCCTTTCAGGACCTTCCATGAGGACCAATGGAAAGTGCTGCAGTACCTGAGCATGTTTTGCCCTTTCAGGACCTTCCAGGAGGACCAATGGAATGTACTGCAGTACCTGAGCATGTGACCGAACATGTGGCCCTCGACCTCCAATGGGAGACCCTGCCCTGGGCATGCTCAGTGTGAGTAAATAAGGACTTAGTCCCAGAGAGGCTTGCTCGCCGCAGATCAGTGCAGGGTACCATAGGAAAGCCAGAAAAGGCAGTAGTGACCCTATGCACCGAATCAGCCTCAGCGAGACGCTGGGAGCGACGTCTCCGCTGAGCAGAGCCCACTGCGGCCGATACGGAATGGGAGACCGCAGCAGACATGGATCGAGATTCCCCCTGTGCAGCAGAGGAAACTCGACTCCTAACACTCTCATCCTTATCTTGGAATGCATGACCCCTTCATCCCTATCCTGGTATACTTGGTCCCTCATCCCTATGCTGGTATTAATGGCCTCCTAATCCACCACCTTGTTGTGCATGGCTCCTCATCCCTATCCTGGTATGCATGATTCCTCATCGCTATCCTGGTATGCATGGCCCCCTCATCCCTATCCTGGAATGCATGACCCTATCATCCCCATCCTGGTATACATGGTCCCCATTCCTATCCTGGTATGCATGGCCTCCTCATCTCCATCCTGGTATGAATGGTTCCCTCATCCCCATTCTGGTATGCATGGCCCCCTCATCCCTACACTGGTATGCATGTGCTCCTTATCTCTATCATGTAATGCATGGCCCCTCATCCCTACACTGGTATGCATGGCCTCATCATCTCTATCATGGTATGCATGGCATCCTCATCCTCATCCTGAAATACATGGCCTCCTCATCTCTATCATGGTATGCATGGCTTCCTCATCCCTACACTGGTATGCATGGTCTCATCATCTCTGCGGTGGTATGCATGGGATCATGATCCCCATCCGGGTATGCAAGTGCAGCGCCCCAGGGTCCTGGTCGTTGCAGTAATATCATTCTCCTCTTGGGGGAGTGATGTTACGTTTGGAGGTAATGAAGGAGAACTCATTGTCAGGTAACACAATGCATGCAAAATGTTCACACTCCAGACCAGAAGGGGGAGCTCTAAGCCTGTTTAAGGTGAACTCCCCTATAAGAACATCCTGATCTGGAGGGAAAGGGTTCAGTTCCTGTCAGGAAGACGGAGGGAAAGGACGCATAGGAGCTGTGTGGCCTGAAGTGCTACAGCTCCTGGGACATAGAAAGCAGAACATATTGCAGCAAGCGGGAAGGAAAGCAGAGCAAAGGAGAGGATATCAGAGGGAGATCAGCCAGGAGCAGGCTGCTTCCTTCTGAGGCACAGAAATCCGGTAGCCAGAATACTGAGGGAGTAAGGATTTCTACTCTTTACTTCAGAGACTGGCAGGACAGCTAATTGCAAGTTACCTGTCCGCACCTACACCCAGGAGGCACGGTGGCACCTCTCAGAGGCCGGGGCGTGCTAGAATCCCTACAAACAGCCTCAAGCCACCAGTCATACGTGTTTGACCTATCCTGTCCGGGGGACAGAGAGAGACAGACATAACATCTACAACAGTTGTGAGGACCTTGTGAGAAGCATAGCAGTAAGGGACTACAACACTGCAGTGCTATAGGAAGGCTACTGATTTCCACCTGGACAAGGGGGACTCTGGACTTGTCTCCAAACCGGCCAGACTCTGCCTGCCCTGTGATCTGGTGCCCTGGACTGTGGATGCTGAAGCCTTCAGTAAAAGGTAAAGAGACTGCAACCTTGTGTCCTCGTTTTTCACTGCACCTCACACCATCCACCATCTACACACTGGGAAGCCCTGGGGACATACTTCACCTGTGGGAAGGTATACCATCTAGCTGCCATAACATCACCCCAGCAGACCCCTTAAAGCAGCATCGGTCACCCTGACCGAATACCACAGGTGGCGTCATGAACATTCACTTTAAAGACCTTTCCCTTTTACATGGACGTCCCAAGGGCCACGGACCGGGTCAGCCACCATGACACCCCCCTTGAGAACCGAAGGACCCGGTACCGAGTACCCCTTGCAGAGGGGGGTGCTCCACATGACCCCTTCATCCCCATCCTGGTATGCATGGCCCCTCATTCCTATCCTGATATGCATGACCCCTTAATCCTTATCCTGGAATGCATGGCCCCCTCATCCCCATCCTGGTATACATGGTCCCCATCCCTATCCTGGTATGCATGGCCTCCTCATTCCCATACTGTTATGCATGGTTCCTCATCCCTATCCTGGAATGCATGACCCTTGTATGTATGGCCCCCATCTGAAAAACATTAAAAAACATAAAGCAACCTTCTTCCCTTCCCTGTGCTTCCTCACAGTGTCTTGTTCTGATGCCATCTTCTGATTTATGCTTGCAAGCAGCACATGACCGTGACGTCATGCACTGCCAACAGGCAGAAGACAGCTGTCAGAATACTCACTGCTCCCCACACTGTGACTATAAGCAGAGGTGTATCTAGGTTTTCTGGCACCTGGGGCAAGAATTCTGTTTGGCGCCCCTCAAGCACTTGTGTGATTTGCACACTTACAGTCACATGACCATAAGGCCAGAGTCACACTAGACCTTAATACGGACGAGTGCTATGCAATAAAAAAATCGCATAGCACTCGGACCAAGGTTAATCTATGGAGCAGCTCCCATCATCCATTGTTTTCTCGGCTGTATTATACAGTCATGGTCAAAAGTATTGACACCCCTGCAATTCTGTCTGATAATATTCATTTTCTTCCTGAAAATGATTGCAAACACAAATTATTTGGTATTATTATCTTCATTTAATTTGTCTTAAATGAAAAAACACAAAAGAGAATGAAGTAAAAAGCAAAACATTGATAATTTCACACAAAACTCCAAAAATGGGCCAGACAAAAGTATTGGCACCCTCAGCCTAATACTTGGTTGCACATCCTTTAGCCAAAATAACTGCGACCCACCGCTTCTGGTAACCATCAATGAGTTTCTTACAATGCTCTGCTGGAATTTTAGACCATTCTTCTTTGGCAAACTGCTCCAGGTTCCTGATATTTGAAGGGTGCCTTCTCCAAACTGCCATTTTTAGATCTCTCCACAGGTGTTCTATGGGATTCAGGTCTGGACTCATTGCTGGCCATCTTAGAAGTCTCCAGTGCTTTCTCTCAAACCATTTTCTAGTGCTTTTTGAAGTGTGTTTTGGGTCATTGTCCTGCTAGAAGACCAATGACCTCTGAGGGAGACCCAGCTTTCTCAAACTGGGCCCTACATTACGCTGCAAAATTTGTTGGTAGTCTTCAGACTTCATAATGCCATGCTCACGGTCAAGCAGTCCAGTGCCAGAGGCAGCAAAGCAACCCCAAAACATCAGGGAACCTCCACCATGTTTGACTGTAGGGACCATGTTCTTTTCTTTGAATGCCTCTTTTTTTCTCCTGTAAACTCTATGTTGATGCCTTTGCCCAAAAAGCTCTACTTTTGTCTCATCTGACCAGAGAACATTCTTCCAAAACGTTTTAGGCTTTTTCAGGTAAGTTTTTGGCAAACTCCAGCCTGGCATTTTTATGTCTCGGGGTAAGAAGTGGGGTCTTCCTGGGTCTCCTACCATACAGTCCCGTTTCATTCAGACGCCGACGGATTGTACGGGTTGACACTGTTGTACCCTCAGACTGCAGGGCAGCTTGAATTTGTTTGGATGTTAGTCGAGGATCTGTATCCAACATCTGCACAATCTTACGTTGAAATTTCTTGTCAATTTTTCTTTTCCGTCCACATCTAGGGAGGTTAGCCACAGTGCCATGGGCTTTAAACTTCTTGATGACACTGCGCAAGGTAGACACAGGAACATTCAGGTCTTTGGAGATGGACTTGTAGCCTTGAGATTGCTCATGCTTCCTCACATTTTGGTTTCTCAAGTCCTCAGACAGTTCTTTGGTCTTCTTTCTTTTCTCCATGCTCAATGTGGTCTACTTCTTTATTTATTTTTTATATAGCGCTAACATATTCCGTAGCGCTTTACAGTTTGCACACATTATCATCGCTGTCCCTGATGGGGGCTCACAATCTAGAATCCCTATCAGTATGTCTTTGTAATGTGGGAGGAAACCAGAGTGCCTGGAGGAAACCCACGCAAACACGGAAAGAACATACAAACTCTTTGCAGATGTTGTCCTGGGTGGGATTAGAACCCAGGACTCCAGCACTGCAAGGCTGCTGTGCTATCCACTGCACCACCGTGCTGCCAATGTGGTACACACAAGGACACAGGACAGAGGTTGAGTCAACTTTAATCCATGTCAACTGGCTGCAAGTGTGATTAGTTATTGCCAACACCTGTTAGGTGCCACAGGTAAGTTACAGGTGCTGTTAATTACACAAATTAGAGAAGCATCACATGATTTTTTGAACAGTGCCAATACTTTTGTCCACCCCCTTTTTTATGTTTGGTGTGGAATTATATCCAATTTGGCTTTAGGAAAATTCTTTTTGTGTTTTTTCATTGAAGACAAATTAAATGAAGATAATAATACCAAATAATTTGTGTTTGCAATCATTTTCCGGAAGAAAATGAGTATTATCTGACAGAATTGCAGGGGTGTCAATACTTTTGGCCATGACTGTACGTGCGAGAGAAATCGCAGCATGCTGCGATTTGCACCGCATAATGGCCGAGAATCGCCGATATAATTTTTGTATTCAATGGTGGTGCACACATGTCTGGTTTTTCACACGTCCAGGTGAAAAATTATCAGACAGGTCCGTTTCTTTTGTGCAGCTAAGACAAAATGCGTGTTGCACATGTGCACACTGATGACAGATGGATAACATCTGGGAAGAAGAGGTACAGTTCACGCTGTTCCCAGGCACTGTCCGGCTGCTGAAGGCAGCTTTCATCATTGTCGCCTGGTCGCACTGAGATCAACGTGACCAGGAGACAATGATTGGAGTTGCATTAAGCTGCCGGCACCTGGGAAAAGCAGCACAGTTCACACTGTTCTCAGGCACCGGCGGCTAAAGGCAGCTCTCAACATTGTCTCCTGCTCGTGCTGAGATTAGCGCCCCCAGGAGACAATGATGTGAGTTGTATTCAGCAGCTGTGTAATTCCTGTTTAAAATAAAGAATTAAATTTTTTTTAAAAATCTGAGGCTCCTACGCAATTTTCACAACCAGCAGAGGGAAACCCACGGCTGGGGACTGATGTTAGCAACCTGTGACAAGAGATAATATCCCATAAGGTTCCCGGGCTATTACTAACAGATCATAGCTGTATGCTTAGCCTTTTCTGGTGAATTTACTGGGAATCCCCCTAGTGTCCTTCTATAAATTCAAAAGAGGAAAGGCTAAACAGATAGCTATGGATTGATGGATTGATATTAATAGCCTGGGAAGGGGTATTGGATATTGCCCTCCCAGGCTTCGAACATCAGCCCTCAGCCACCCCAGAAATGGCAAAACCATAAAATGCACCAAATCTGGCACTAAGCCTCGCTCTTTTCAGTTGCCCTACACGGAAACCGACCACGGATCTCACTAGTACTGGTTTTTCCTGTACAGGAATCACCAGGATGTGTAAAGAAGGCCTTACAGTATATAGTGAATACTGCAAAGGATTATGGGAGTTTCCATAAAAAGGTCACAATTAACAGTAATCAGTATGAGTAGTTGTTAAGTCTTGTTTTGCCATTATGTTAAGTGGATGTCACAGGATTACCATGACAGAAAGGAGCCAGAAGACAGCAGCGTCTGAATTCTCCTACTCCTAAGCTGAATAGAAGCACTTCACCTTCTTATTAGTGGTGTAAATTTCTTTAGACATTGCAGGGGTTAATGTGCTCTGTTGAGAGCTCTTGGAGCTAAGGTTCTCAGCTGTGCACTATTAGCCACTCCCATTCCCTATTAATCTGGGTCCTGACTAAGGGTACCGTCTCACAGTGGCACTTTGGTCGCTACGACGGCACGATCCGTGATGTTCCAGCGTCGCTCTATTATTGCTCCAGCGTCATAGACTGCGGTCACACTTCGCAATGCACGGCGCTGGAGCGATAATTTCATGACGTATTTGCGATGTTGAAGTCGTGCGCTCCTACGTATCAAGCTCCTCCACCCATTACATCGTATACAATATCGTGCACACCTTTGTTACACGATGCGATCATGCCGCCACAGCGGGACGCTTGACGACGAAAGAAATCTGCTACGACATACGATTCTCAGCGGGGTCCCTGATTGCAGTAGCGTGTCAGACACAGCGAGATCGTAAGTATATCGCTGGAATGTCACGGATCGTGCCGTCGTAGCGACCAAAGTGCCACTGTGAGACGGTACCTTAACACACATCATCTTCAGAGCTAGCTAATGCTGCATGGCTTGGAGGATAGTTGTCGGTGGTTATTTAAGTAGGTGTTTGTTTGATTTATTTGTGACTATTGCTTGGTTTTGTGAGTGTGATAATTCCCTTTATTCTCCTACTTTGGTTTAACACCCTCCTCCATTCCCCAGTGCATACCTCTGTTATATGTGAGTGTATATTTGCCACATAACAGCGTGGCAAACACTGGATGTTCAGGTCCCCCCATTCAAGTGAATGAGGTCCGGGTTTGGGTCTGGGTACTGTTCTGGTACAAATACACAAAAAGTAGGAGGAAGTCCAATCACCAGAAAAATTACATAGTAGGTAGAGGAAAATTAGGCTTTGAATTAAAAAAAATACCTTTGTCCTTTATTGTAAATCCATAAAAACATCTTGCTTACGCCATTTCAGACCACACAGTATTAGGTGTCGAGTTCCCGCCACTGCACAGGGGGAATCTTAAACCATGTCCGCTGTGGTCTCCCATTCTTCTCCAGCCGCAGTGGAGCCTGCTCAGCAGAGACGTCAGTCCCAGCATCAGCTCAGGCAGATACTGTGTGCTTCGTTACTGCTGCGCTTCCAGGTCCAGCCATTGTAACCAGCACTGATCAGCGGCGAGCAGACGGTCCTGGGACTAAGTCCTGCTTTTCCTCTACTGAGCATGCCCAAGGGACGACCTCTCATTGGAGGTCGGGGGTCGCATGCTCAGGTCCTGTAGCAGCTCCTATTGGATCACTAGGAAGGTCCGGGAGAGCTTCTGCTATAAAAGGTTCGCATGGCCGCACGGCCATGCGCTAGTATAAACTTGATAACGTGTGTGTGTGTGTAGATGAATGACTGTTGATGGATGACAGCTCCTTAACCCCTTCGCGACATGCGCCGTACTAGTACTGCGCTGCCGGCACTGCATTAGTGCCAGCAGCAGTACTAGTACGGCGCACCGATCACCGCAGTCTCGCGCTGAGCGCCGCGGTGATCGGGTGCGGGTGTCAGCTGTATATGACAGCTGACACCCCGCAGCAATGCCCACGATCGGCGCTATCGCCGATCGCGGGCATTTAACCCCTCTGATGCCGCTGTCAGTAGTGACAGCGGCATAGAGGGGGATCGCGCAGGGACGGGGGCTCCCTGCGCTCTCCCACCGGAGCAACGCAATGAGATCGCGTTGCTCCGATGACCCGGAAGGAGTCCCCGGATCCAAGATGGCCGCCGGACTCCTTCCGGGTCATGAAGTGACCTGGCTAGCCGGCGCCTGCTGAGAGCAGGCGCTGGAAGCCAGCTAAGCTGCCTGTCAGATCGTTGATCTGACAGTGTGCTATGCACAGTGTCAGATCAACGATCTGATCTAATACAGAGATGTCCCACCCTGGGACAATGTTAGAAAGTAAAAAAAAAAAAAAATAGAATGTGTAAAAAAAAAATAAAAAAAATCCCCAAATAAAAAAAAAAAAACATTTCCCAATAAATCCATTTATTTATGTAAAAAAAAAAAAAAACAATAAATGTACACATATTTGGTATCGCCGCGTCCGTAACGACCCGCTCTATAAAACTATCCCACTAGTTAACCCCTTCAGTGAACACCGCAAAAAAAAAAAAAAAAAAAACAAGGCAAAAAACAACGCTTTATTATCATACAGGCGAACAAAAAGTGGAATAACACGCGATCAAAACGACGGATATAAATAACCATGGTACCGCTGAAAACGTCATCTTGTCCCGCAAAAAAAAAGCCGCCATACAGCATCATCAGCAGAAAAATAAAAAAGTTGTAGCTCTCAGAATAATGCGATGCAAAAACAATTATTTTTTTTATATAAAATAGTTTTTATTGTGTAAAAGCGCCAAAACATAAAAAAAATTACATAAATGAGGTATCGCTGTAATCGTACTGACCCGAAGAATAAAACTGCTTTATCCATTTTACCACACGTGGAACGGTATAGACGCCCCCCCTAAAAGAAATTCAGGAATTGCTGGTTTTTGTTCATTCTGCCTCCCAAAAATCGGAATAAAAAGCAATCAAAAAATGTCATCTGCCCGAAAATGTTACCAATAAAAACGTCAACTCGTCCCGCAAAAAACAAGACCTCATATGACTCTGTGGGCCAAAATATGGATAAATTATAGCTCTCAAAATGTGGTGATGCAAAAACTATTTTTTGCAATAAAAAGCGTCTTTTAGTGTGTGACAGCTGCCAATCATAAAAATCCGCCAAAAAAACGCTATAAAAGTAAACCAAACCCCCCTTCATCACCCCCTTAGTTAGGGAAAAATAATAAAATGTAAAAAAATGTATTTATTTCCATTTTCCCATTAGGGCTAGGGTTAGGGCTAGGGTTAGGGCTAGGGCTAGGGTTAGGGCTAGGGTTAGGGCTAGGGTTAGGGCTAGGGCTAGGGTTAGGGTTAGGGCTAGGGTTAGGGTTGGGGTTAGGGTTTCAGTTACAATTGGGGGTTTCCACTGTTTAGGCACATCAGGGGCTCTCCAAACGCGACATGGGGTCCGATCTCAATTCCAGCCAATTCTGCTTTGAAAAAGTAAAACAGGGCTCCTTCCCTTCCGAGTTCTCCTGTGTGCCCAAACAGTGGTTCCCCCCAACATATGGGGTATCAGCGTTCTCAGGACAAGTTGGACAACAACTTTTGGGGTCCAATTTGTCCTGTTACCCTTGGGAAAATAAAAACATAGGGGATAAAATATCATTTTCGTGGAAAAAAAAATATTTTTTATTTTCACGGCTCTGCGTTATAAACTGTAGTGAAACACTTGTTGGTTCAAAACTCTCACAACACATCTAGATAAGTTCCTTGGGGGGTCTAGTTTCCAATATGGGGTCACTTGTGGGGGGTTTCTACTGTTTAGGTACATCAGGGGCTCTGCAAATGCAACATGACGCCTGCAGACCAATCCATCTAAGTCTGCATTTCAAATGGCGCTCCTTCCCTTCCGAGCTCTGCCGTGCACCCAAACAGTGGTTCCCCCAACATATGGGGTATCAGCGTTCTCAGGACAAGTTGGACAACAACTTTTGGGGTCCAATTTGTCCTGTTACCCTTGGGAAAATAAAAACATAGGGGATAAAATATCATTTTTGTGGAAAAAAAAATATTTTTTATTTTCACGGCTCTGCGTTATAAACTGTAGTGAAACACTTGTTGGTTCAAAGCTCTCACAACACATCTAGATAAGTTCCTTGGGGGGTCTAGTTTCCAATATGGGGTCACTTGTGGGGGGTTTCTACTGTTTAGGTACATCAGGGGCTCTGAAAATGCAACATGACGCCTGCAGACCAATCCATCTAAGTCTGCATTTCAAATGGCGCTCCTTCCCTTCCGAGCTCTGCCGTGCACCCAAACAGTGGTTCCCCCCAACATATGGGGTATCAGCGTTCTCAGGACAAGTTGGACAACAACTTTTGGGGTCCAATTTGTCCTGTTACCCTTGGGAAAATAAAAACATAGGGGATAAAATATCATTTTCGTGGAAAAAAAAATATTTTTTATTTTCACGGCTCTGCGTTATAAACTGTAGTGAAACACTTGTTGGTTTAAAGCTCTCACAACACATCTAGATAAGTTCCTTGGGGGGTCTAGTTTCCAATATGGGGTCACTTGTGGGGGGTTTCTACTGTTTAGGTACATCAGGGGCTCTGCAAATGCAACATGACACCTGCAGTCCATTCCATCTAAGTCTGCATTTCAAACGGTGCTCCTTCCCTTCCGAGCTCTGCCATGCACTCAAACGGTGGTTCCCCCCCACATGTGGGGTATCAGCGTACTCAGGACAAATTGGACAATAACATTTGTGGTCCAATTTCTCCTGTTACCCTTGGGAAAAAAAAAATTACGGGCCAAAACATCATTTTGTGGAAAGAAAAAATGATTTTTTAATTTTCACAATGCTACATTCTAAACTTTAGTGAAACAATTGGGGGTTAAAAGTGCTCACCACACATCTAGATAAGTTCCTTAGGGGGTCTTCTTTCCAAAATGGGGTCACTTGTGGGGGGTTTCCACTGTTAAGGCACGTCAGGGGCTCTCCAAATGCGACATGGCGTCCGATCTCAATTTCAGCCAATTTTGCATTGAAAAGTCAAATGGCACTCCTTCCCTTCCGAGCTCTGCCATGCGCTCAAACAGTGGTTTATCCCCATATATGAAGTATCGACGTACTCAGGACAAATTGCACAACAACTTTTGGGGTCCAATTTATCCTTTTACCCTTGGGAAAATAAAAAATTTGGGGCAAAAAGATCATTTTTTGTGAAAATTAATTAAAAAATTTTTTTTACGGCTCTACATTATAAACTTCTGTGAAGCACTTGGAGGTTCAAAGTGCTCACCACACATCTAGATTAGTTCCTTAGGGGGTCTACTTTCCAAAATGGTGTCACTTGTGGGGGTTTACACTGTTTAGGCACATCAGGGGCTCTCTAATCGTGACATGGGCTCCGATCTCAATTCCAGCAAATCTTGCATTGAAAAGTCAAATGGCGCTCCTTCCCTTCCGAGCTCTGCCATGTGCCCAAACAGTGGTTTACCCCCACATATGGGGTATCGGCGTACTCAGGACAAATTGTACAACGACTTTTGTGGTCCAATTTGTCCTGTTACCCTTGGTAAAATGAAACAAATTGGACCTGAAGTAAAAATTTTGTGAAAAAAAAGTTAAATGTTCAATTTTTTTAAACATTCAAAAAATTCCTGTGAAGCACCTGAAGGGTTAATAAACTTTTTGAATGTGGTTTTGAGTACCTTGAGGGGTGCAGTTTTTAGAATGGTGTCACTTTTGGGCATTTTCTGTCATATAGATCCCTCAAAGTCACTTCAAGTGTGAGGTGGTCCGTAAAAAAATGGTTTTGCAAATTTTGTTGCAAAAATGAGAAATCGCTGGTCAACTTTTAACCCTTATAACGTCCTAACAAAAAAAAATTATGTTTCCAAAATTGTGCTGATGTAAAGCAGACATGTGGGAAATGTTGTTTATTAACTATATTATGTGATATAACTCTCTAATTTAAGGGCATAAAAACTAAGAGTTTGAAAATTGCTAAATTTTCATAATTTCCGACAAATTTTTGTTTTTTTCACAAATAAATGCAAGTCATATCGAAGAAGTTTTACCACTATCATGAAGTACAATATGTCACGAGAAAACAGTGTCAGAATCACCAGGATCCGTTGAAGCGTTTCAGAGTTATGACCTCATAAAGTGACAGTGGTCAGAATTGAAAAAATTGGCCCTGTCACTTAGGTGAAAACAGGCTTTGGGGTGAAGGGGTTAATCATTCCCATTCCTTGTGTTGTTAACTGATTGTGAATGGTGGAAGCTATCTAGTGCCCGACAGTGCTACCTGCACATGTAGCACACGTTACAGTGCCTTTTTGCAGTGCCCGTCTGTACGGCACCATGCTCAATCAGTGCGCTTTCCTGACAGCCTGTCACTGTAGGGTGGGAATTCCCACTTGGACTCTGCATCTGACTCGGGGCGTCCTCAGGCGCGGGCTCAAAAGCAACCAAGGGTCAAAGCGAGTCCAATTACCAGTTTAGTGGGAGTGATTCATAGGGATCCCACTAGTGTCTTGCAGCTGCACCCATTGACTGCTAACAGGGTGCAGCATATTTTGGCGACTCTGTGAAGCAACACTGGGTGAGGTCTAACCCACGTGTGAGCAAGTGTCCATCCGCCATTACTCAGCAGCAGATACCATCTCTGAACGGTGGACCCCGGGCTGCGAAAGCACCTCATCTCTACTTCTTTATTATTTGGTGCGTTCTGCTAGCCCTAACATTATATTAGCGCCAGGGTCTGACTAGTAATGGTGGACAAACAGCGACTGCAGCGGTACATCCAGCAGCTGGAGGGCAGGTTGGCGGCTCTTGAGCGCACAACCTCAGCTGTGGAAGTTACCGCAGTAGCTGTTCAGGCTGCTAGCTTGGCTGCAGCTAGTTTGTCCACTGCCACCTCTGTTCTGACTTATCCCGCCGCCCGCTGCCAGATAGGTACTCTGGCGATAGCAAGTCAAGCAGGGGGTTCGTGAACCAGTTTGTGATACACCTTGAGCTCTTGGCTGCACGTGTTCCCTCAGAGCAGGCTAAAGTGGGATTCATTATATCCCTCTTCTCAGACAGGGCGTTGGAGTGGCCTACGCCTCTGTGGGAGCGCGACGATCATGTGGTGCAGAGTGCTCTTCGGTTCCTGAGCACTCTTAAACAGGTCTTTTTGGGACCTCAAGTCACTCATGATATGGCGCTCCAACTGCTGGCCCTGACACAGGGCTCATCCTTGGTCAGCCATTTTTCCATCCACTTATGGACTTTAGCATCTGAGCTGGAGTGGCCGGATAAAGCCCTCATCCCTGTATTTTGAAGTGGGCTGGCTGACCATGTGAAGGACGCTTTGGCCACTAGGGAGTTTCTCACCACACTGGAGGAGCTAATAGTTGTTTCAACTTGCATCAACCTTCGTTTTAACGAGCAAAGGTTGGAGCAAGCCCAGTGTAGGCAGAGTTTTCAGCTGGCTCCCACCTTCGCCATACCTCTGGAAACTCCGGTCCAGGCCTCCAAGCCACACGAGGCCAAGGAGGTGTCACGAGCGGGATCTAAGTCCCAGACCACTTGTGCACTCAAGGTCTGTCATGTCTGCCCATGGTCAGGACATCTTGCCTCCAGATGTTCCCAGCGATTGGGAGAACATCAGCGTTTAGTGGATGTAGGAGGTGGTACACTAGACACGGCAACGTTTTCCTCCAAACTGTCATTCAAAAGGGACAATCACTTTAGGCCCAACCACTCTTATAGTCGAGCTTTGTTTGGACTCTGGAGCAGAGGAGAATTTTATGTCCTCTGCCTTCGCCCAACGCCACGCAAAATGCCTGGTGATGCTTGCCAAGCCGGTGACTGTACGAGTGGTGAATGGGTCGACTCACAAATATCACACCAGACTATCCCATTTACTTTGTCCTTATCTCCTCGGGAGTCATTCCCGAGGGAATTGATGAGGTATTGTTAGGGAAACCATGGCTACGCTACCACTCTCCTCATATAGAGTGGTCCTCTGGGAGAATTCTGGGATGGAGTGAGTCTTGTGAGGGTAGATGTCTGAGGGAGTGCGTTCAGGTTGCTACAACTGAAGTACCCACAGATCTTTCCTCTCTCCCCAAGCACTATTGGCCCTATGTGGATGTGTTCTCCGAGAGGGCTGCGGAGACTCTTCCGCCCCACTGCCCCTACGACTGTCCTATTGACCTCTTGCCTGGTGCAGAGCCTCCCCGGGGTCGAGTCTATCCCCTTTCTCTCCCGGAGATGGAGGCGATGACCCAATACATTCAGGGGAATATGGCAAGAGGATTCATTAGGAAGTCAGTGTCACCTGCAGGGGTGGGGTTCTTCTTCTTGCATAAGAAGAATAGAGAATTACGTCCATGCATAGATTACAGGGGTCTTAACTCCATCACTGTTAAGAGCAAATACCCTCTGCCTCGGATATCTGAGCTATTCGATAGGTTGCGGGGAGCGAGGGTATTTACTAAGCTTCATCTGCGGGGTGCTTACAACCTGATTAGCATCCTTGAGGGGGACGAATGGAAGACGGCTTTTAACACCAGGGATGGGCACTATGAATACCTGGTGATGTCCCTCGGTCTCTGTAATGCTCCTGCCATTTTCCAAGACTTTGTGAATGATATCTTTCGGGATATACTCACCACCTCGGTCGTAGTCTATCTGGATGATATTCTCATCTACTCTCCAGATATAGACTCCCACCGGAGAGATGTTTGCAGAGTCTTCGACCTCCTACGGGCAAACTCCTTTTATGCTAAGTTGGAGAAGTGTGTGTTTTAGCAGGAATCCTTGCCTTTCCTGGGCTATATCATCTCCGTCCGGGGATTGGTCATGGACCCTGCCAAGGTACAGGCTGTGATGGACTGGCAGGAACCCCATTCTCTTAAAGCAGTGCAGCGCATTATGGGGTTCATTAATTATTATCGCCAGTTCATTCCCCACTTCTCAATTTTGGTAGCTTCCTTGTTTGTCCTCACCAAGGAGGGAGCAAATCCCAAATTGTGGTTGGAGGAGGTCTCCAAGGCCTTTTTCTCTATCAAGTCACACTTCGCTAGCACTCCCTTTTTACATCGCCCCGATGTTGATAAACCATTTATCATGGAGGTGGATGCCTCTTCCGTCGGCGCTGGAGCAGTCCTCTTCCAGAAGGATGCTCAAGGTCGGAAGCATCCTTGCTTCTTCTCCAAGACCTTCACACCAGCGTAGAGGAATTTTTCCATCGGGGACAGGGAGTTGCTAGCCATGAAGTTGGCTTTCTCGGAGTGGAGACACCTCCTGGAGGGGGCTCGCTTTCCCTTCTAAGTTTACACCGATCACAAAAATTTGGTGTATATACAGAATGTCCAGTGGCTAAATTCACGCCAGGCTAGATGGTTCCTGTTCTTCTCCCGGTTCCATTTCACCCTCCATTTTCTCTCCGGGCAGAAGAACATTCGTGCCAACGCTCTCTCCCGCTCTGTAGTGTCATCAGAGGAGTTTCTCTCTTGGGCTCACTCATCCAGGGTGAGTGAACACTTGAACACTTTGGGACCAAAGGACATCTGAGCTTCTGGCGAGGACGTACTGGTGGCCGCATATGGCCCGTGACGTCGGAGACTATATTCAGGCGTGTGTCTCCTGCACCAAAAATAAGTCTCCTCGACAACAGCCTGCTAGGCTACTTTACCCCCTGCCGGTGGCGGACAGGCCCTGGGAAATGGTCGGGATGGACTTTGTGGTGGGCTTACCCAAGTCCCGTAGCTGCCCCATTATTTGGGTAGTCACCGACCATTTTTCCAAAATGGTGCACTTGGTGCCTCTTCCACGGCTACCTTCTGCACGGGCCTTGGCGGCGTTGTTTATAAAGCATGTTTTCTGCCTACATGGTATGCCTGACAAAATTGTCAGTGACCAGGGTCCCCAGTTTGCATCTCGGTTCTGGAGAGAGCTTTGTCATCTTCTCAGCATCGAGCTGAATCTCTCTTCAGCATACCATCCCGAGATGTATGGGTTGGTAGAGAGGGCCAACCAGACCCTGTTCACATAGCTGTGACATTTTTTCTCAGCCATGCAGAATGACTGGGCATAATTGATACCATGGGCGGAGTTTGCGTTGAACAACGCCGTAGCTGACTCCACTGGGCAGACCCCAATCCTCCTTAGTTACGGCCAGCATCCGCGGATTCCTGTGCCCATGCTCGTGTCTTCCGCCGACTCCAGGGTGGCAGACTGGGCTGTGGACCCGCGTGACATTTGGGACCGCACACAGGATGCCATCCGGGCCTCCAAGGAGAGAATGAGGGTCTCCACCGATGCACATCGGCGCCTCGCTCCGACCTTTACTCCTGACGATTTAGTGTGGGTCTCCGCCCGTAACATCAGGCTGCGAGTTGAGTCCACTAAGTTTGCACCTCGCTACTTGGGTCCCTTCAAGGTCCTGGAACAGGTTAACCCTGTGGTTTACCATCTGGCCCTTCTTCCATGCCTAGGCATCACCAACACCTTTCATGTGTCCCTCTTAAAGCCCGGTCACATGTCCCAGTTTTCTGAGTCATCTGCCGGGACATCGGGTTCGTCTATGGATTATTACGAGGTGAAGGCCATCATGGGGTGTAAGGTGGTACGTGGTAAAAAGTACTATCTGGTGAACTGGAAGGGTCATGGCCCAGAGGACAGAACCTGGGGCACACATTCAGGCTCTGCTGCTCATTGCAGCCTTTGAACGTAGCGAGGCCCAAGGAGATGGGGCAATTTTGGGTGTCGAGTTCCCACCGCTGCACAGGGGGAATATCAAACCATGTCCGCTGCAGACTCCTATTCTTCTCCAGCCACAGTGGAGCCTGCTCAGCAGAGACATCGGTCCCAGCGTCTAGCTCAGGCAGATACTGTGCGCTTGGTTACTGCTGCCCTTCCAGGTCCAGCCATTGTAACCAGCACTGATCAGCGGTGAGCAGGTGGTCCTGGGACTAAGCCCTGCTTTTCCTCTACTGAGCATGCCCAATGGACGACCTCTCATTGGAGGTCAGGGATCACATGCTCAGGTCCTGTAGCAGCTCTTATTGGATCACAAGGAAGGTCCCAGAGAGCTTCCATTATAAAAGGTTTGCATGGCCGCACGGCCATGAGCTAGTATAAAGTTGATGATGTGTGTGTGTGTAGATGAATGACTGTCGATAGACGAAAGCTCCTTAATCATTTCCATTTCTTGTGTTGTTTACTGCTCGCGAATGGTGGAAGCTATCTAGCGCCTGACAGTGCTACCTGCACACGTTACAGTGCCTTTTTGCAGTGCCCATCTGTACGGCACCATGCTCAATCAGTGTGCTTTCCTGTCAGCCTGTCAGTGTAGGGTGGGAATTCCCGCTTGGACTCTGCATCTGACTCGGGGCGTCCTCAGGAGTGGGATCAAAAGCCACCGAGGGTCAGAGCGAGTACAATCAGTTTAGTGGGGGTGAGTCATAGGGATCCCACTAGTGTCTTGCAGCTGTACCCTGTGACTGCTAACAGGGTGCAGCATATTTTGGCGACTCTGTGAAGCAACAGAGTTTGCTTCCATACACACTGGGTGAAGTCTAACCCAGGGCTGCAAACACACCTCATATCTACCTCTTTATTATTTGGTGCATTCCGCTAACCCTAGCACACAGGGTCCTTAGTCATACCCTATGGTATACTGTTCTGGTACCCCAATTTGAACTTTGTTTAACTGTTTGACCGAACCCGATGGACCTGAACATCTCTATCCAGCACTTCCACTTCATTGTCATTGAACCATTTTGTCGCCAATCTTGATGTATGCTTTTCATACCCATAGTACTCTAGTGTACAAAATAACTCGTTTGGTAGGATATTCACACATACAGTTGTGGTCAAAAGTTTACATACCCTGGCAGAATTTTTGCTTTCTTGGCCTTTTTTCAGAGAATGTGAATAATTGCACCAAAACTTTTCCTCCACTCATGGTTAGTGGTTGGGTGAAGCCATTTTATATCAAACTACTGTGTTTTCCCTTTTTAAATTATAATGACAACCCAAAATATCCAAATGACCCTGATCAAAAGTTTACATACCCCATTTCTTAATACCGTGTATTGTCACCTCTAACATCAATGACAGTTTGAAGTCTTTTGTGGTAGTTGTGGATGAGGTTCTTTATTTTCTCAGATGATAAAGCTGCCCACTATTCTTGGCAAAACGCCTCCAGTTCCTGTTAATTCCTGGGCTGTCTAGCATGAACTGCACACTTGAGATCTCCCCAGAGTGGCTCAATGATATTGAGGTCAAGAGACTGAGATGGCCACTCCAGAACCTTCACTTTGTTCTGCTGTAACCAATGACAGGCCGATTTGGCCTTGCATTTTGGATCGTTGTCATGTTGGAATGTCCAAGTACGTCCCATGTGCTGCTTCCAGGCTGATGTTTGCAAATTGCCTCGAGTGGCAAAAGGCCACTCGTGATAAATTATCTCTAACCCTCCAATACTCAGAACTTTTTTCTTTTTTCAACACAGGTCAGAGTATGCTACATTTTCCACACCATCAGTATTCTCATCTCTCTTACTGGGCTAGTGTTAGCTTGCATTGATGCATTTAATATTTATCCATGTGGAGCAACATGTGGAAATGTGAGTACTAGTAGACTGTAAACATTTTGAAGACAAATGGCTGGGACCCAAGCTCTCATCCAGCTTAATTTTTAATAGAAATAACTACTAATTAGACATTGTGTAACACTGATATTAGAACTATTATTTTGTCTATTTCTGATATTTGTTTCTTTTTTTATGGAAAGGAATTTACTTTTGCTACTATAAAGTATGTTATTTGTATGTGTGGTAGTGGTAGCTTTTGAATATTTGTAACATTTTTAAAGACAATGTAATTGTTATTTGGGCATTATAATTTATGTCATGCATATAACATATTATTCACATACAGTGTCTGGAAAAAGTATTCATACTCCATGAACTTTTCCATAGTTTTTTCACTTTACACTCACAAATTTAAATTCATTTTATTGGAAGTTTAAGTGGCATGCAAGCACAAATTAACAAGTATTTGTGAGATTTATATAAAATGATACATGGTTTACTAATTATTTTAACCCTTTTACCACCCAACCTGTTTTCACGTTCCTGACCAGGCCAAATTTTACATTACTGACCAGTGTCACTTTATTTGGTAAAAACTCTGGAGTGCTTCAACGTATTTCAGGGATTCTAGGATTCTCTTTTTCAAGACACATTGTTCTTTGTGGTATTGGTAAAATTAGATTGATATGATTTGCATTTATTTGTGAATATAACAGAATTTTGGGGAAAAATTTAAAAAGTTTCACTATTTTCAAATTTTTAATTTGTATGCACTTAAATCAGAGAGTTATGACACACAAAATAGTTCACAAACATTTCCCACATGTCTACTTTACATCAGCATCATTTTTGAATCATTTGTTTTTGTTAGGAAGTTAGAAAGATTAAAAGTTTATCAGCAATTTTTTGTTTTTCCAAAAAAATTTACAAAACCAATTTTTTGAGCGACCACTGAAAAGAAAAAAAAATGTGTTTCTGTCTTCATTTTTTTTCTGTTCAGTGGCCAGTGTGAATATGCGCTTACATGTTGCATGCATACCTGTTTATATCCCAGTTCATATCCTTAGGTTTTTTCAGTCTGTTCATACCATATGCATATAAAGGTGTGTCCCACCGTTACTTTGAGCTGCACATTATATTGATGTGGTTCTCCATGGCTATGTCTCTACTAGCTGGGCCTAGGCCTTTTCAGCCCTTTTCCACAAGCATGGTTTTTGCATTTTTTTTTTATCAAAAAACATGTTAACTACGTACCCTATATTATTTTCATGCACTAATGCTATTTATTTACTGCAGGGTATTCAATCATTATGTTTCTGTTTTTGGTTATTAAAGTTAATGTTAAGGTTATACTAAATTGGGGTTAAAGTTAGGGTTAGGGTAAAGTTAAGTTTAGGGATACGCTGAAGTTACGGTTAGGGCTAGGTTAAAGTTAGGCTTAGGCTAAAAGTTAGAGTTAGGCTTGTTTTCAATTGTACCAATAATTTGATAGTAGTCAGATCAGTTAGTCACATCAGTTAGGATTGTCAGTTAGCTAGTGACGTCAATTAGTCACATCAATTAGTTTCTTAATTATATAGTATGGGTAATTATACATAATTTGATATGATTCACCATAAAAACATACAAATATAACAACAGCAGGGTAAAGCTTACAAAACATAAAGTGGAAAACAATAAATACCAGATAGTATAGTTTAACTAACCATGAACAGCTATAGAGGAATATTGTAGCAATAGTTAAATACTATGTCCATAAATAAATAATTAGTGAAATGACACTGTAAAACTAATCCTCAAGCAGCTGAATATAGAATAAAGTACAGAAAAATGCTTATTCTAGCGTTAGGGGCAATGGAAAATGCATACTGCCAAATCGCATAGTGCTAATTCCTATAGGGCTAAAATCCCTGCCACCTGATGAAACGCCAATAACCTAAGCACATAACTTAGTAAAATACTGACTAATAGCATATAAGCAATGTGAACTTACTTAGTCAGCGATCTGGTAAATAAAGTTCCACAACGACCCCGACAGCGCCGTTTCGCCTGACTGGCTTCCTCAAATAGGGGACATATGCCCCCTATTTGAGGAAGCCAGTCAGGCGAAACGGCGCTGTCGGGGTCGTTGTGGAACTTTATTTACCAGATCGCTGACTAAGTAAGTTCACATTGCTTATATGCTATTAGTCAGTATTTTACTAAGTTATGTGCTTAGGTTATTGGCGTTTCATCAGGTGGCAGGGATTTTAGCCCTATAGGAATTAGCACTATGCGATTTGGCAGTATGCATTTTCCATTGCCCCTAACGCTAGAATAAGCATTTTTCTGTACTTTATTCTATATTCAGCTGCTTGAGGATTAGTTTTACAGTGTCATTTCACTAATTATTTATTTATGGACATAGTATTTAACTATTGCTACAATATTCCTCTATAGCTGTTCATGGTTAGTTAAACTATACTATCTGGTATTTATTGTTTTCCACTTTATGTTTTGTAAGCTTTACCCTGCTGTTGTTATATTTGTATGTTTTTATGGTGAATTATTGATTAAAATTTGTTTTTTAATATATTGAATATGCCCTCATTTATTCCTTTCTGATAGTGGGAGGAATATTGGTTTATGAATATGATTTTGAGGTGTGCTTTATACTGGAGGACTTTTGATAAATTTATAATTTGATATGAACTTAGTTTGTACTATAACAAATACTGTTAAGTTTTCTATTAGTTTTGGAAAAAGGAACTAATAAAACATCCTGTCAGTCTTATACTGCAGAAGTGGCATATGCTCTTTTATATTCTGACAGTGAAGAAAGTGATCTGTCAGATGGCGATCTGGATTTTGAGGGCTTTCGTAGCGGTGACAGTGATAGCTCAGAAATGAGCAGTGATTCTGGTCCATCCTCACACACAAGGACCAGTACAACTAGAGGGGAAAATAGTGCTACTGGAGCAATGTCTCCTATGACGGGAAAACTGCCGAGTACAAGCGCTGTTCCTAGTACTCATAAATTGCCACATGCCAATGTACAACTGGCTTTGCCCCTTGATGTAGCATTTCCCAGATAGGAGGCTTCAGATTCGGCTACTCCATTTATCCCTGATTTTAATGCCATTCCTGGTATAAATGTGGAGGTGGAAGATTTTGGACCAATTAATTTTTTTATTTGTTTAAGACAGATAGCTTAGTAGAGCATATTGTCCTACAAACAAATGTATACACTCAATTTATCAGCCAGAATCCAGGATCCTATTATGCTAGGTCAAATTTACGGATGCCTACTAAAGTCCCGGAGATGAAAATTTTTTAGGACGTACATTCATCATGGGGCTTGTTAAAAAAACAAGCATTTGGTCCTACTGGTCCTACCGCCTTGTTCAAGCCACCCATATGTTTCCTGTCGTTCTTCCTATGACCCGTTCTGAAATGTTCATGAGATTTTGGCATTTTAACAACAATATCCAATCCCAGAAATGCCCTAGAACACGATAAACTATACAAAATCAGACCCATCATCGAAGACTTGATAGCAAAGTTCTTAAGGCTGTACACTCCAACAGAAAACATTTCTGTTGTGAATTCTGTGGCAGAGCTCCCTCCTGTGGTCACAAGTGGTACTTCGGCTGATTCTCTCTGTGAGCTTCTGTTGGTGGAGGGAAGTGGTACTGCGGCTTCTGAGTTTCCTCCCTCAGGTGATCTGGTGAGGTCGTTAGGTGCTTCTCTACTTAACTCCACCTAATGCTTTGATCCTGGCTTCCTGTCAATGTTCCAGTGTTGGACTTGCTTTTCCCTGGATCATTCCTGTGGCCTGCTGCTCTGCATAGCTAAGTTCTTCTTTGCTATTTGTTTGCTATTTTTTCTGTCCAGCTTGTCTAATTTGTTGCTGGAAGCTCTGGGACGCAAAGGGTGTACCTCCGTGCCGTTAGTTCGGTACGGAGGGTCTTTTTGCCCCCTTTGCGTGGTTTTCTTTAGGGTTTTGTGTAGACCGCAAAGTTACCTTTTCTATCCTCGCTCTGTTAAGAAAGTCGGGCCTCACTTTGCTGAATCTATTTCATCTCTACGTTTGTCTTTTCATCTTAACTCACAGTCATTATATGTGGGGGGCTGCCTTTTCCTTTGGGGTATTTCTCTGAGGCAAGGTAGGCTTATTTTCTATCTTCAGGCTAGTTAGTTTCTCAGGCTGTGCCGAGTTGCATAGGCAGAGTTAGGCGCAATCCACGGCTGCCTCTAGTGTTGTTTGGAGAGGATTAGGGATTGCGGTCTGCAGAGTTCCCACGTCTCAGAGCTCGTTCTATGATTTTGGGTTATTGTCAGATCACTGTATGTGCTCTGACCGCTATGTCCATTGTGGTACTGAATTGCCTTTCATAACAGTACAGGAAGCCAAAAGTACCAATGATTCTCAATAGAGGGAAAGGAGAAGTTCTGAGACCATTTTTTTTTCTTTGCACTGTGTTTTGCCTTTTTTTTCCCCTAGACATTTGGGTGGTTCAGTACACAGGTGTAGCGATGGACATTAGAAGTCTGTCTTCATTTGTGGATCAGCTCTCGGCAAGAGTACAAAAGATTCAAGACACTATTGATCAGAAATCTATGTTAGAACCAAGAATTCCTATTCCTGATTTGTTTTTTGGAGATAGAACTAAGTTTCTGAGTTTCAAAAATAATTGTAAATTATTTCTGGCCTTGAAACCTCGCTCCTCTGGTGATCCAGTTCAACAGTTTTTGATTGTTATTTCTTTTTTGCGCGGCGACCCTCAGGACTGGGCATTTTCTCTTGCGCCAGGAGATCCTGCATTGAGTAATATCGATGCGTTTTTCCTGGCGCTCGGATTGCTGTACGATGAACCTAATTCTGTGGATCAGGCAGAGAAAAATTTGCTGGCTCTTTGTCAGGGTCAGGATGAGATAGAGGTATATTGTCAGAAATTTAGAAAGTGGTCCGTGCTCACTCAATGGAATGAATCTGCGCTGGCAGCTATGTTCAGAAAGGGTCTCTCTGAAGCCCTTAAGGATGTCATGGTGGGATTTCCTATGCCTGCTGGTTTGAATGAGTCTATGTCTTTGGCCATTCAGATCGGTCGACGCTTGCGTGAGCGTAAATCTGTGCACCATTTGGCGGTATTACCTGAGCTTAAACCTGAGCCTATGCAGTGCGATAGGACTTTGACCAGAGTTGAACAGCAAGAACACAGACGTCTGAATGGGCTGTGTTTCTACTGTGGTAATTCCACTCATGCTATCTCTGATTGTCCTAAGCGCACTAAGCGGTTCGCTAGGTCTGCCACCATTGGTACGGTACAGTCAAAATTTCTTCTGTCCGTTACCTTGATCTGTTCTTTGTCATCATATTCTGTCATGGCATTTGTGGATTCAGGCGCTGCCCTGAATTTGATGGACTTGGAGAATGCTAAGCGTTGTGGGTTTCTCTTAGAGCCCTTGCAGTGTCCTATTCCATTGAGAGGAATTGATGCCACGCCTTTGGCCAAGAATAAGCCTCAATACTGGACCCAGCTGACCATGTGCATGGCTCCTGCACATCAGGAGGTTATTCGCTTTCTGGTGTTGCATAATCTGCATGATGTGGTCGTGTTGGGGTTGCCATGGCTACAAGCCCATAATCCAGTATTAGATTGGAAATCCATGTCGGTGTCCAGCTGGGGTTGTCAGGGGGTACATGGTGATGTTCCATTTCTGTCAATTTCGTCATCCACCCCTTCTGAGGTTCCAGAGTTCTTGTCTGATTACCGGGATGTATTTGATGAGCCCAAGTCCGATGCCCTACCTCCGCATAGGGATTGTGATTGTGCTATCAATTTGATTCCTGGTAGTAAATTCCCAAAAGGTCGACTGTTTAATTTATCCGTGCCTGAGCACATCGCTATGCGCAGTTATGTGAAGGAATCCCTGGAGAAGGGGCATATTCGCCCGTCATCGTCACCATTAGGAGCAGGGTTCTTTTTTGTAGCCAAGAAGGATGGTTCGCTGAGACCTTGTATAGATTACCGCCTTCTAAATAAGATCACGGTTAAATTTCAGTACCCCTTGCCATTGTTATCTGATTTGTTTGCTCGGATTAAGGGGGCTAGTTGGTTCACCAAGATAGATCTTCGTGGTGCGTATAATCTGGTGCGGCGAATCAGGCGAGGAGATGAATGGAAAACTGCATTTAATACGCCCGAGGGTCATTTTGAGTATGTAGTGATGCAATTCGGACTTGCCAATGCTCCATCAGTGTTTCAGTCCTTTATGCATGACATCTTCCGAGAGTACCTGGATAAATTCCTGATTGTGTACTTGGATGACATTTTGATCTTCTCGGATGATTGGGAGTCTCATGTGAAGCAGGTCAGAACAGTTTTTTTTTAGGTCCTGCGTGCTAATTCTTTGTTTGTGAAGGGATCAAAGTGTCTCTTTGGTGTGCAGAAGGTTTCATTTTTGGGGTTCATCTTTTCCCCTTCTACTATCGAGATGGATCCTGTTAAGGTCCAAGCCATCCATGATTGGACTCAGCCGACATCTCTGAAAAGTCTGCAAAAGTTCCTGGGCTTTGCTAATTTTTATCGTCGCTTCATCTGCAATTTTTCTAGTATTGCCAAACCATTGACCGATTTGACCAAGAAGGGTGCTGATTTGGTCAATTGGTCTTCTGCTGCTGTGGAAGCTTTTCAAGAGTTGAAGCGTCGTTTTTCTTCTGCCCCTGTGTTGTGTCAACCAGATGTTTCTCTTCCGTTCCAGGTCGAGGTTGATGCTTCTGAGATTGGAGCAGGGGCTGTTTTGTCGCAGAAAGGTTCTGATTGCTCAGTGATGAAACCATGCTCTTTTTTTTCCAGGAAGTTTTCGCCTGCTGAGCGAAATTATGATGTGGGCAACCGAGAGTTGCTGGCCATGAAGTGGGCATTCAAGGAGTGGCGTCATTGGCTTGAAGGAGCTAAGCATCGCGTGGTGGTATTGACTGATCATAAGAACTTGACTTATCTTGAGTCTGCTAAGCGGTTGAATCCTAGACAGGCTCGTTGGTCGCTGTTTTTTGCCCGTTTTGACTTTGTGATTTCGTACCTTCCGGGCTCTAAAAATGTGAAGGCGGATGCTCTGTCTAGGAGTTTTGTGCCCGACTCTCCGGGTTTGTCTGAGCCGGCGGGTATCCTCAAGGAAGGAGTAATTGTGTCTGCCATCTCCCCTGATTTGCGGCGAGTGCTGCAAAAATTTCAGGCTAATAAACCTGATCGTTGTCCAGCGGAGAGACTGTTTGTCCCTGATAGGTGGACCAATAAAGTTATCTCTGAGGTTCATTGTTCGGTGTTGGCTGGTCATCCTGGAATCTTTGGTACCAGAGAGTTAGTGGCTAGATCCTTTTGGTGGCCGTCTCTGTCGCGGGATGTGCGTGCTTTTGTGCAGTCCTGTGGGATTTGTGCTCGGGCTAAGCCCTGCTGTTCTCGTGCCAGTGGGTTGCTTTTGCCCTTGCCGGTCCCGAAGAGGCCTTGGACACATATCTCTATGGATTTTATTTCTGATCTTCCCGTTTCTCAAAAGATGTCAGTCATTTGGGTGGTCTGTGATCGCTTTTCTAAGATGGTCCATCTGGTACCCTTGTCTAAATTGCCTTCCTCCTCTGATTTGGTGCCATTGTTCTTCCAGCATGTGGTTCGTTTACATGGCATTCCAGAGAATATCGTTTCTGACAGAGGTTCCCAGTTTGTTTCAAGGTTTTGGCGAGCCTTTTGTGGTAGGATGGGCATTGACTTGTCTTTTTCCTCGGCTTTCCATCCTCAGACTAATGGCCAGACCGAACGAACCAATCAGACCTTGGAAACATATCTGAGATGCTTTGTTTCTGCCGATCAGGATGACTGGGTGTCCTTTTTGCCTTTGGCTGAGTTCGCCCTTAATAATCGGGCCAGCTCGGCTACCTTGGTTTCGCCATTTTTCTGCAATTCTGGGTTCCATCCTCGTTTCTCTTCAGGACAGGTTGAGTCTTCGGACTGTCCTGGTGTGGAAACTGTGGTGGACAGGTTGCAGCAGATTTGGACTCATGTAGTGGACAATTTGACCTTGTCCCAGGAGAAGGCTCAACGTTTCGCTAATCGCAGACGCCGTGTGGGTCCCCGACATCGTGTTGGGGATCTGGTTTGGTTATCTTCTCGTCATATTCCTATGAAGGTTTCCTCTCCTAAGTTTAAACCTCGTTTTATTGGTCCGTATAGGATTTCTGAGGTTCTTAATCCTGTGTCTTTTCGTCTGACCCTTCCAGATTCTTTTTCCATACATAACGTATTCCATAGGTCATTGTTGCGGAGATACGTGGCACCTATGGTTCCATCTGTTGATCCTCCTGCCCCGGTTTTGGTGGAGCGGGAATTGGAGTATATTGTGGAGAAGATTTTGGATTCTCGTGTTTCTAGACGGAAACTCCAGTATCTGGTTAAATGGAAGGGTTATGCTCAGGAAGATAATTCCTGGGTTTTTGCCTCTGATGTCCATGCTCCCGATCTTGTTCGTGCCTTTCATGTGGCTCATCCTGGTCGGCCTGGGGGCTCTGGTGAGGGTTCGGTGACCCCTCCTCAAGGGGGGGGTACTGTTGTGAATTCTGTGGCAGAGCTCCCTCCTGTGGTCACAAGTGGTACTTCGGCTGATTCTCTCTGTGAGCTTCTGTTGGTGGAGGGAAGTGGTACTGCGGCTTCTGAGTTTCCTCCCTCAGGTGATCTGGTGAGGTCATTAGGTGCTTCTCTACTTAACTCCACCTAATGCTTTGATCCTGGCTTCCTGTCAATGTTCCAGTGTTGGACTTGCTTTTCCCTGGATCATTCCTGTGGCCTGCTGCTCTGCATAGCTAAGTTCTTCTTTGCTATTTGTTTGCTATTTTTTCTGTCCAGCTTGTCTAATTTGTTGCTGGAAGCTCTGGGACGCAAAGGGTGTACCTCCGTGCCGTTAGTTCGGTACGGAGGGTCTTTTTGCCCCCTTTGCGTGGTTTTCTTTAGGGTTTTGTGTAGACCGCAAAGTTACCTTTTCTATCCTCGCTCTGTTAAGAAAGTCGGGCCTCACTTTGCTGAATCTATTTCATCTCTACGTTTGTCTTTTCATCTTAACTCACAGTCATTATATGTGGGGGGCTGCCTTTTCCTTTGGGGTATTTCTCTGAGGCAAGGTAGGCTTATTTTCTATCTTCAGGCTAGTTAGTTTCTCAGGCTGTGCCGAGTTGCATAGGCAGAGTTAGGCGCAATCCACGGCTGCCTCTAGTGTTGTTTGGAGAGGATTAGGGATTGCGGTCTGCAGAGTTCCCACGTCTCAGAGCTCGTTCTATGATTTTGGGTTATTGTCAGATCACTGTATGTGCTCTGACCGCTATGTCCATTGTGGTACTGAATTGCCTTTCATAACACATTTCCATTGATGAGCCCCTTGTTAAATTCAAAGGAAGACTGCACCTCAATCAATTTATTCCATCTAAGAAGGCAACGTTTGAAATAAATCTATATAAAATGTGTGAGATATCAAGCAGATACACATCAGCTTTTCACATTTATAAGGGGAAAGAAAGCCAACAAAAATTACCAGGAAGCCTTAATTATTTGGAGACATCTGGAAAAATTGTTTGGGAGCTGATAATTCCATTTTTACAAAAAGGCTACAATCTGTATGTTGACAATTACTACACCAACATACCCCTATTTAGAATTATGGTAACATAGGGGCTTGTGGGACTATTAGTAAAAAAAACATCAGAGGTTTCCACAATTATTGGTCAACGAAAAGTTCCAATAGGGGCAGTCAGGGGCTGCATGCAATGCAGAGCTTCTAGCCCTCGAGTATAAAGATGAGAAACATATTTTTATACTAAGCTCGATCCACACAGATGCCACAAGGGCCACTGTAGAACTAGGATCCACTACTCCAAAGCAAAAACCTTTTGTCAGTCATAGACTACAGCAAATTCATGGGGGCGTGGATCTTGCAGACCAGGTTCTACAGCCATACCAGGTATAAAGAAAATCACATACCTGGTATAAAAAGTTAGTCATTTATTTGTTTCAGGTGGCCCCTGGCCACTTATAATTATTTTGTGTTATATAAAAAAGCAGAAAATGCAGATACTTTCCTTAATTATCAGGAAAAGGTCATTGAAAATCTTGTTTTTTAAAATGTCCCTGCTTATCCTTTAGAATCTGAAGATGTCAAAAGACTCACTGAGCGACAATATACTGCACTCATCCCAACAACAGAAACAAGAAAGAACCCCTTGAAATCTTTTGTATGTTCCAAGAGAGGAATGAGGCATGATACCAGCTACTATTACCCACAATGCCCATCATTACCAGCCTTATGCCTCACTGACTGCTTTACATTTTTCCACACAGAACCATGTTTTTTAAACTGTATTAATTTATCCCATTTTGTTGCTCAAGCATTTGGTGTATTTAGTGAATGACACTTTCAAATAGAGCTCAATTTACAATTTCCGGGGAGAGGTAGGGCGATGTCTCACGAGAAACACAATCTGGGCAAATATATTGGGCACTACAATGTTGTTTTTGCAATTTTTGCTGTAAAATTTCCACTACGTGCTTCTGGAAATCATCTATGTATTGGAAATGGTCACTATACCCATTGATGAATTCCCAGAGGGGTGTCATTTCCAAATTGGTGTCACTTCAGGGGAAATTTTGCTATTCAGGCACTTAGCGGCTCTGCAAAGAGCCAGTACAGCAGAATGCCCCCTGACGTGACTCCATTTTGGAAATGACTTGAAATGAACTTAAGTGCTATGGGAATTCATTTATGGGTGTAGTGACCTTTTACCTATCTACCTATTTACCAATGTAAAATCTGAGATTAAAACAACATTTAGTGCTAAAAATGTAATTATTTTTTCTTCACCACCCTAATATATACATTTCTATGGAACAGCTGGGGTGGCTCACCGCACCACTAGATGAAGTCAGGGACTTTTTTTGTAAAATGCATTCACTTTTGGGGGCTGCTGCTGTGGCACCTCAGGGACTCTGACAATGTGACATGTCACCCACAAACAATTCCAGTAAAATCTGCTCTCCAATTTGGCGTTCCTTCCCTTCTAAGCTTTGCACTGTGGCTGAAATTTAATTTACAACCACATATGTGGTATTGGTGTACTCAGGAGGAATTGTACAACTGACTGTGGGGTCCATTTTCTTCTTTTACCCTTATGAATCTAAGAAATTTGATCAACTTTTATCATGAAAAAAGCAATATTTTAGTTTCCCGGCTCAATAATATAAAGTTCTGTGAAGCCTCCGAGGGTTCAAAGTGTTCACCACAGATCTAGATAAGTTCTTTGAGGGGGGCTAGCTTACAAATGGGGTCACTTGTTGGGGGTTTCCACTGTTTTGGCACCTCAGGGGCTCTCTAAACACGACATGGGGTCCACTATTGATTCCAGCCAATTTTGCATTCCAAAAGTCAATGCTCCTTCTCTTCTGAGCCCTGTCGTGCTCTCAGACAGTAGCTTTCCACTATAAAATAGGTATTGGCAATACTCAGGAGAAATTGCACAACAAATTTTATGGTGCATTTTCCCTTGTGAAAATGAAACATTTCGGGCTGAAATAACATTTTTGTGGGAAAAGTAAAATGTTCATTTTTTCTTTCCACATTTCATTAATTCCTGTGAAGCACCTGAAGGGTTAAAAAACTTTTTGAATGTGGTTTTGAGCATATTGAGAGGTGCAGTATTTGGAATGGTGTCACACTTGGGTATTTTCTGTCATATAGACCCCTCAAAGTCACTACAATTGTGATGTGGTCTGTAAAAAAAATGATTTAGAAAATTTTGTTGTACAAATGAGAAATTGCTTATGAACTTCTAACCCTTATTATTATTATTATTATAATTATTATTATTAGTAGTAGTAGTCATAGTATTAATTATATAGCACCATTAATTCCATGGTGCTGTACATGAGAAGGAGTTACATACAGAGTTATAGATATCGTTTACAGTAAACTAATTTACAATGACAGACTGGTACAGAGGGGAGAGGACACTGTCCTTGCAGACTTACATTCATTCTATAACTTCCCAATGAAAACAATTGTTTCAAAAATTATGCTGATGTAAAGTAGCCACGAGGGAAATAGTATCTATTAACTATTTTTTGACATAACTCTCTGGTTTAAGGGCAAAAAAATTAAAGGGAACCTGTCACCTGAATTTGGCGGGACTGGTTTTGGGTCATATGGGCGGAGTTTTCGGGTGTTTGATTCACCCTTTCCTTACCTGCTGGCTGCATGCTGGCTGCAATATTGGATTGAAGTTCATTCTCTGTCCTCCGTAGTACACACCTGCGCAAAGTAATCTTACCTTGCGCAGGCGTGTACTATGGAGGACAGAGAATGAACTTCAATCCAATATTTCGGCCAGCATGCAGCCAGCAGGTAAGGAAAGGGTGAATCAAACACCCGAAAACTCCGCCCATATGACCCAAAACTGGTCCCGCCAAATTCAGGTGACAGGTTCCCTTTAAAACCTTGAAAATTGCAAATTTTTTTCATTTTTACCAATCTTCTAATATTTTCAGAAATAAATACAAGTCATACAGTGGGGAAAAAAATATTTAGTCAGCCACCAAGTGTGCAAGTTCTCCCACTTAAAAAGATGAGACAGGCCTGTAATTGACATCATAGGTAGACCACAACTAGGACAGTCAAAACGACAAAAACAAATCCAGAAAATCACTTTGTCTGATTGGGCAAGATTTACTTAGCAAATTATGGAGAAAAATAAGTATTTGGTCACCTAAAAACATGCATGATTAATGGCTATCACAGACCTGTAACTTGTTCTTTAAGAGGCTCCTCTGTCCTCCACTCATTACTTGTTGTAATGGCACCTGTTTGAACTTGTTATCAGTTTAAAAGATACCTGTCCACAACTTCAAACAGTCACACTCCAAATTCCACTATGGTGAAGACCAAAGATCTGTCAAAGGACACCAGAATCAAAATTGTAGCCCTGCACCAGGCTGGGAAGACTGAATCTGCAATAGGCAAGCAGATTGGTATTATGAAATCAACTGTGGGAGCAATAATAATAAAATGGAAGACATACAAGACTACTGATTAGCTCCCTCAATCTGGGGCTCCACACAAGATCTCGCCCCATGGGGTCAAAATTATCACATGAGCAGGGAGCAAAAATCCCAGAACCACACGGTGGGACCTAGTGAATAACCTGCATAGATCTGGGACCACCCTAACAAAGGCTACCATCAGTAACACACTATGCCACCAGGGACTCAGCTCCTGCAGTGCCAGATGTGTCCCCTTTCTTAAGCCAGTACATGTCCGGGCCCATCTTGAGTTTGCTAGAGAGCATTTTGATTATCCAGAAGAGTATTGGGAGACTGTCATATGGTCTGATGAAACAAAAGTAGAACTGTTTGGTAGAAGACAGAATGCTGAGTTGCATCCAAAGAACATCATACCTACTGTGAAGCATGGGGGTGGCAACATCATGCTTTGGAGCTGTTTCTCTGCAAAGGGACCAGGATGAATAATCATGTACATGAAAGAATGAATGGGGCTAGATGTCGATACAGCTGATCGAAGTGATGAGAGAGGGAGAGCTATGCTCCCTCTCCCATCATCCCACTGTCAGCGTCTGATGTCACTGACGCCAACACTGACAACGGGCGCTATAATGTCAGTACTCAGCGCCTGCAATCAGAGATGAGCGGGAGCAGCGCAGGAACCAGGAGGAAGAGAAGTGAGTACTTAGTTTATGGTGCTGCATTACACTACAGAGGGTGGCTATGGGGGTGCATTATACTACAGAGGCTGCCTATGGGTTTGCATTATACTACAGAGTGTGGCTATGGGGGTGCATTATACTACAGAGGGTGGCTATGGGGGTGCATTACACTACAGAGGCTGCCTATGGGGGTGCATTACATTATAGAGGCAGCCTATGGGGAGCATTACACTGTAGGGACTGCCTATAGGGGTGCATTACATTATAGAGACTGCCTATGGGGTGCATTACATTATAGGGGATGCCTATGGGGGTGCATTACACTACAAAGGCTGCCTATGGGGGTGCATTACACTATAGAGGATGCCTATGGGGTGCATAATACTACAGAGGATTCCTATGGGGGTGCATTATATTATAGAGGCTGCTTATGGGCCAGCATTACACTATAGAGGCTGCCTATAGGGATGCATTACACCACAGAGGCTGCCTATAGGGGTGCATTATGCTATAGAGTCTGCCTATGGAGAATTCAGTATACTATAGGGTCTGACTATTGTGAGTGCAATATACAGTATAGAGTCTGCCTACGTGGAGTGTATTATACTATATGGAGACCTACAGTATGGGGAGTGAATTATACAATATGGAGACCTATGGGGAGTGCATTATACTATAAGGAGGCCTATGGGGAGTGTGGCGCACCCGGCAGGGCCGTGTGGTATTCGGGCCGGGTCCGACGGTTCTTCGGGGGGTTGTCACGGCAGCAGTGACCCGTCCGTGGCCCTGGGCATCCAATAAAAGTGAATTAAAGGGGAAAATTAAGTTTATAAGGGGTGTGTTCGTGATGCCACCCGTTGTGTTCGGCAATGAGGGAAATGGCCAATCCTGCGGTTCAGGTCCTCTGGGGCAGATGGTAACGCAGCAGAGATGTTTCAGCTCTCCATGGGTAGAGCTAGTCTCCAGGGCAGTTAAAGTGTTAAAGTCACTGATGGTAAATGTTGCAGTGCAGGGCAGGTGATGCAGTAAATAATTTTGAGGACACAGCAGGGTGCAGTTTCCACACTTTACTCACAGTTCTTAAATGCAGTCCCCAGCTGGGTGCTATGTCCTCCGGGTCTGTGGTCCAGCCAGCTCTCAGGTAAATTGGGGTTCGCTTTCCCCCTTTCTGATGTGCCTTCCCTGGCCATCTCACTGCGCTGGCTCCCGCCTCTCCTGCCCTGTGCCTCACACACAGTGTCCCAATCCAGCAGCCTCAGATCCTGTCGGGCGACATCCTCCTGGTCCCCTTGGTCCTACGTAGCTGCCTTTTTGGCAAATGTGTGTTTTTGTGGCTGTGATCCTGGATGGAGGAGTTGTCATATCGGTCTGGGCCAGATGGAAAAGGTGTGAAAAGTGAGCGATTCCATCAGAAAGAACGTCAGCTGTAAGTCACCATTCTATAACTGTGCTGTGATCTCTTATATGTTCTGCAAGACTGGTATCTACCACTGACCATATGGTCGTTATATAGAAATTATTTTCAGCAACAGCATGGTCAACTGCTGAGGTTCTCTTCAACTATTAGGGTGGGTCACCCAGTTATAATCATGGTTACCTGGTTAGGGGCCCACTCAGAAGTTTTGTTCCCCCCTGAACCAAAACCTTAGCTACGCCTCTGGCTGCAGTGGAATGGTTTAGATCAAAGTATATTTATGTGTTTGTATGGCCCAGTCACACACCAGATGTAAATCTCATATAAAAGATGTAGCTAGATGTCAAGATAATATGAATATGCCATATTCTGAGTATACTTCTTGAAGGTTCTATGGCTTTACAGACTCACGTTGTGGGCTTTTTGACCCCCACAGCCCCTCCTTCTTCTCCCTGCACTAAATAGCTTTTCTTCTCAGTCTGCCTGTGTAATTCTAAACCACTGATTACCCCCTTCCTCAGAAATGCGTGAGTGAGCAGAAACCCAGCTTTTTGTCTGCAGCCATGTGCTCCATGTGTGTACAAGAAAGTTATTCATGATGAAATAACTCGACCTCAAGTAGCGATATAGGTGTAAAAATTACATGTTTGGGATGCGTGACGATATCTCTACACACCAGTGCTCTTTCTAAGCTCAACGCCTGGCTGAATCTGAACAATGCTTTACTGCTTATCTGAGTCACATAGCCAAGTCATGTTTGGACTCAAATTAAAGCCCAGGTCATGCTGAGAAAAATTATAATTTTGTCGTCCGTCTATGAGCCTCACAGACCGAGTTAGGATGACTATGAGTTATTAGGTTTTCCATACCTTTCCAAGGGGGGTGTATCCAGCCCCTCAGTGATGTCACTAGCAGAGGGTATAAAATATGGATATGATATGAGAGAAATGTAAGTTTATTTTCATATTTAATCTCTTTTATTTTGTAATCGTTGTGTACATACTATAATTGTCTCATCTTGTAATATTGTTTTTTATGCCATTTGTAAATACTTCCTATTTCTTTTTGGAGTAAAAGTTATAATATTTACTAGCTTCATTTTCCTTGCTCTAAAACGTACCCCCAACGTCCTCTGAAGTAAATGACACTACTGATTAGGTTGGCTCCTGACCCGCTATTAATCAGAGAAATAAGATCTGGTGGCAGCGCAGCATGCTGAGCTTGCGGGGCAAAGCTGGCAGTGATGGAAAGGGTTTTATAAGTGTATTGCCTGGTTGCAGCTGGGAGTAGTATATCACCCTCACTGCAGCATGCCTGATAGCAGTACATGAGCAGGCAGCCTTTCTAGCAACTAATTATCCTAGGTGCAGTTCCCTGACTGATCTGAGGGTAAGTGGGGCGCCAGAGAGCTGTAAGTTCCAAACAGGAACTGGGCAGTGGGATATAAATAAATTCCTGAAGAAAGAACTGGGGGCAACCAAACACCCCTGCTTCATGACACTAGATTTGAAAATTGCTGTTCACAAACGCTTTCCATACAAATCTCACTGAGGTGGAGCAAAGACTACTAGTGAAAATTTCAGCCTCTGGATCTGATTATTTATACACATACAGCAAAAGGTGATCCTACAAAGTTTTGACCCAGGGGGGCTGAATATAAATACAGTACATGTGAAAATTTTCAGTTCAATGTTTTTAAAATATTTACAAAATCATGTATTTTTTCCAATACACTTCACAAATACTTGCTACTTTGTGTTTGTATATCACATAAAAAGTAAAATACAGTGACGTTTCTGGGCGTAATGTGAAAAAATGTGGAAAAGTTCACAGGGTATGAATGCTACGTCATTCATACAATATTTAGTTCACATACAATACAGTGTCCAAATAACAGAAACATGGTCTTTAAACATGTTATATTGTATGAATAATTTTTCAAGGCACTTAACAGTAGAGAAAGAAGAACAATCTGAGTGTGGTTATAAAATAAAATATCATAAAATGTCTTAATATTGTTTCATTTCCTTTACAGCTGCCAGCTATGACTGTTACTGGTTTTGGAGCAATGGCAAGCATGCTTCAGTTAAGTATTTCTGTCTATATCGTTTATTACGGGTTCAATTCCCTGAAATACATACTGGAACATCCTCCACAGGTACAGTATGGATTTGGAAGGAAAACGATAAAAAATAATAGTAAACTGTAATCTATATAACAAACTCCATGACAATACAACATAATATAATGGCTTATATGAGAAACATTGCTATTCTGGCTATGGGCAGTGTATATTATTTTAGATAAATCTATAATGCATATTAGTATTGTTATTACTGATATAGCAGGCTAACAGATTATACAGATTCTACAACCTGGGACATCAAGCTAGATGTCTCCCACTAACTAAAGGGGACCATCAGCTCTGTACTACAGGTCATCCTCATTTCAGTAAATGAAGATGAGCTACAATATTAGATAATCATATAAAGCATAGGCATTAGTGATGAGCGAGTATACTCGTTTCTCGGGTTTTCCCGAGCATGCTCGGGTGATCTCTGAGTATTTGTCAGTGCTCGGAGATTTAGTTTACGGCGCCTCAGCTGAATGATTTGCTGCTGAAAGAGCATAAAAGCAGCAAAATGAAGGCTAAAATGAGGTGCACCATGGTTTCCAGGGTGAGGCAGGTGGGAGACTGTGTGCATTCTCCTGTACAGAGCACAGTTACCCACTAATATTCAGTGACGGCTGTGACTCCGGCTCCTGCGGGCTCTAAGATTTCCATTCTTCATGGCTAGCTTGGCCATAGCAAGCCCCACCTCATCTTAATACAAGGCACCTACATCTTCACATAGTCCTCAGCCCAGATGCAAAAATTAATTCAGACCTCAAGCAATGCTTTTCAATAAAATTAAACCCTGACCAGTCTCCAAATTCCGACCCCTGTTCATCATTTTGCATTGCCATGTGTATTTCCCCCATAATGCCCTGCAGCTATAACACATAGAAGATTTTTATAACTTGTACAGCAGTGGTCAGTACCTGGGCCATCACAGATCAGCGGTTTAAAGCAGAACATAGTTTATAAGGTAGAGTTGTTAGAGTCACTGGGTAAGTTTCTCTTCTATAGGGTGCAAGCTCTTATGATCAGCTGAGTCCTCGCTCTCCTGTAGAGTGTAAGCTTTTAGAGTCTAATATAATATATAGTCTTATACTGTGATCCTCTCTTTCTTAGCATCAGCAAGTGTGAAAAAGACTTGGGTATGCTAATAGTTTATATACTGCACCCTAGTCAACAGTGTGATGCAGCTGAAAAAAGGCAAACACAGTTCTGGGATGTATAAAGAGAAGCCTAGACTCTAGATAATGTGAATTAATTATTCCCCTCTACTCCTCCTTGATCAGGCCTCATCTGGAATACTGTGTCCACTTCTGGGCACCACATTTAAAAAAAATACTGAAAAACAGGAGCAAGTTCAGAGAAGATCTACCAGGATGGTGAGCTGACTGCAAACTATGTCCCACTAGGAACACTAAGGATCTCGGAATGTTTAGCTTGCAAAAAAGAAGGCTAGGAGGGATCATCATTATTCTCATTTGCACATGGAAACACGAGAAGTAATGGAATGAAACAAAAAGGGAAAATATACAGATTAGATATTAGAAAAATCTTTTTGATGGTGAGGCTGATCAATGAGTGGAACAGGCTGCCACGAGAAGTGGTGACTGAGTTTTCCTTCAACGGAAGTCTTCAAACAGAGGCTGGACAGACATCTGTCTGAGGTGGTTTTGTGAAACCTGCTTTGAGCAGGGGGTTGGACAAAATAAAGCTAGATGTCCCTTCCAACTCTAACATTCTATTGTTCTATGATTCTTTTCTGTGTAAGAGAAGGAAAAAATGAATACAGGAGTCCTGAATAGATTAACAATATAACTCTATTGTTTACAAAAAGATAAAATACACATACACACATAGAATTGTAAGAAGAGTGAAAATACAATTTAATTCACAAAACAATGTAGCAAGTATAAAATAAAACAATAAAAAATAATGATAAATAATCCTATGTGATTATATAAAAATTATCCACAGAATATATGTAAAGATTAAATAAAGTGCATAAGTACATAAAAATGCCTGGATTGACAAGTATTGTGTTTATGTCAAGATGTATAATATACTCAAGCATGTGGTATGATGCAGGCGGAATGACAGGATAGATATCCTAGGTAAAGTCAATAGGATCCTTGACGACGGCAGACGCCGAAATGCGCGTCGGGGTGGACGCATCCAGGAACAGTCAGCGCCAGTTACCACATAGGTGATGTAAATTTCTACATATTTTTCTCTTTGGTTCACTGTTCATCTGTATATGGGGCTTTGACTTGCGATTTGGTCTTCTGATATAGATGCATTGGACCATAGATTTGTATGCAGGTGCACTTTACCTAGGATATGTTTCCTGTCATTTCACCTGTATCATACCACATACTTGAGTATATTATACATCTTAGCATAAATACAAAACTTGTCAATCCAGGCATTTTTATGTACTTATGCACTTTATTTAATATTTACATATATTCCGTGGACAATTTGATATCATCACATAGGATTATTTATCTTTTTTTCATTTTTTGATTTTGTACCTGCTACTTTATGTGATTTAAATTGTATTTTCTTCTTACAATTGTATGTGTGTGCATACAGTATATATACACTTATATATTTTTTGCAATATTGTGACTGTTCCTGTGGCTCGCATCCACTTTTCACCTGGTTCTTATTCCCACGTCTATCATTTTCTCTTCTTGTAATTAATAAAGATATATTATTAATGTATTTCAGGACTCCTGTAATCGTTTTTTTCCTTCTCTTACACTTATTATTTCATCGATGGGTCTTCATTTACCCTACTTGCATATGTGCTGGTGATTATTAACTCTTTTCACCTCTAAACATCCCCATTGTTGGTTATTATTTGTTTACAACATGTTTACTTACTTTTTAGGTTCTTTTTCTATTATTTTTTCTGTATTTGTATTTTTTCTGACTGTACGCTCATATAGTCAGTATATTCCTCTCTCACCTGTGGGCCTCACTCACATCTGTGTATAAACGACTGTATATGTAGCAATTTTATTAAATGAATCTGCGGGTTGTTATTAAAAGCCTAGGAAAGTGCCATGACCCATGAATATTGTCTCTCTCCTAAACTAAAAACATCAGCTCTTAGCTGCTCCAGAAATGGCACATCAATAAGATGTGCCAAATCTGGAGCTTAACCTTGCTTTTCCCCCTTGCACCTGTCCGATGTGAAGATAATCAATACTATCCCACAAAGATCCGGATGATTTGGATAGTGATTACCTCAGTGATGCAACCGCTATCCACGCCAGCCATCTCACAACAACACTGTAGCTGCTGTGAGAAAGTTTACGCCTCTCCATTACTAACCTGCGGGCTTCATGTCAGCGGCTATAAAACAGCTGACATCAACCCCACAAATATTACCAAACTTGCCTCCCCACTATGCCATTTTTTTCAGTTATTAATTGAATAATTAAAAAAAGGCATATAACCCCTCTATTCTTAATAACCAGCCATGATCAAGCCATTTTTTCCTGTGCTGGTTATCAAAAATAGAAGAGTCCTCATGTCTTTTTTTTAAATTTATTTATAGAACATTCACCTGATGATGTATATGGTGCCAGCTCTCGCTGCTATCAGCTACAGCAGGCGTAGACTGATGGGAGTAGTACTGTCTCATAATAATAATAATAATAATAATCTTTATATAGGGCTAATATATTCCGCAACGCTTTACAGTTTACATACATTATCATTACTGTCCCCAATGGGGCTCACAATCTAAACTCCCTGTCAGTATGTCTTTGGAATGTGGGAGGAAACCAGAGTGTCCAGAGGAAACCCACGCAAACACTGGGAGAATATACAAACTCCTTACAGATGTTGTCATTGGTGGGATTTGAACCCAGGACTCCAGCGCTGCAAGGCTGCAGTGCCAACCACTGAGCCACCGTGCTGCCCATACGCCTGCCGACACCTGTGATCGGAGGTAACCTTTTTACCCCTGATCACAGCTGCTGGCTCACAATGTCATCTGACATCGTTGGAACCGCAGCTCCCTGACCGGCGATAATGATCTTACCACTGATCAAAGCTGCCTTTGTTCAATGTGCCGAATCCGAACAATAATGCAGAGTTCCTGGAAAAGTCTTTGTTCGGGTCCGTGCATGAATATTAGGTGTTTAGTACGGACCCCGTTTTTTACTGTTCAGGTTTACCCATCTCTAGTCATGACTGTTATATGATGTAAAGCTTAAGTCTTAGAATTTTCACCATTTGGACATTAATATTTAGTTGTGATTGCGTCCTTTCATTTAACTTTTGGAAATGCAAATTCACCAAGTTTTACCAAAAATTTGATTTGCAGTGAATTTATATGCGTCAAGTCGTAAATTGTCTAATTACCTTGAAGGAGAGAAAGATTGAGAGAAAAGAGAAAGGGATGGGGAGAAAGAGGAATATTTTAGAGGCAGATCATGTCTGAATAATTCAGCCATCGTCAGCTGGGAATTATGTGAACTTGGGACAACATATGACGTAAGTGTACGTCATATTGTGAATGGGTTAATATTACCCTGTAAGCAATGTGGGTGTAATGAGTAAAAAGGCAGCTATTAAGGTGCTGTTATTACAGTAAATCTCAGTTCAATTAATTTACAGTCACACTCAGGCTCGTTAGCGGCAGGCAGACCAGGCAGCTGCTTAGAGCCCCCGCTCCCCCAGGGGCCCCCAGCTAGCAGCACATCACGCAGCTACTATGGGGCTTCTGTGAGACAGGGGGGTCCCACCTGCCACCAGCGCCGACTCCCCCAACACCGCTGCATTCAACTGTACCGGAGTCTGCAGGTACAGTTCAAAGCAATGATGGAGGAGAGCGCGTCAGCTGACGCTCCCTCTCCCATCATTCCTCTTTCTGCCTGACACTGTGGGTGCGTGATCGCATGCACTAACTGTGTGCCAGGCAGTGCAGCCACTGAGACAGGAGCAGCGCAGGCGCGAGGAGAGGTGCAGAGAGTGTTTTTTTTTACTATAACAGTGAGTACTGGACTGTGGGGCCATTTTTGGGGGAGATGTGGGCTGTGCTATATACTATGCGGGCTGTGCTATATACTATGCAGGCTGTGCTATACACTATGCGGGCTGTGCTATACACTATGCGGGCTGTGCTATATACTATGCGGGCTGTGCTATATACTATGCGGACTGTGCTATATACTGTGCAGGCTATGTTATATACTATGCGGGCTGTTTTATATACTATGCGGGCTGTGCTATATACTATATGGGCTGTGTTATATATTATGTGGGCTGTGCTATATACTATGCGTGCTATGTTATATACTATGGGGGGTATATTATATTCTATGGGGGAGGCTGTGTTATATACTATTGGGGTATATTATATTCTATGGGGGAGGCTGTGTTATATACTATTGGGGGTATATTATATTCTATTGAGGAGGCTGTGTTATATACTGTGGGGGTATATTATATTCTATGGGGGAGGCTGTGTTATATACTATGTGGCTGTGTTATATACTATGGGGTACATTATATTCTATGGGGGAGACTGTGTTATACACTATGGGGGGTACATTATGTTCTATGGGGGAGGCTGTGTTATAAACTATGGGGGGCTGCATTATGTTCTATGGGGGCTACATTATATACTATGGGGAGGTGGGCAGTATTATATTCTCTGGGGGCTGCATTATGTTCTATGGGGGCTGTATTAGATTTTATGAGGAAGGATTGCATCATACTCTTTGATGGGGCTACATTATATTCTATGGGGAGGTGGGCTGTATTCTATTCTATTTGGGGCTACATTACATTCAATGGGGGGCTGTATTATATTTATATTCTATGAGGGGTGATTTCATCATACTTTTGAGAGGGCTACATTATACTATATGAGGAGCTTCACTATATTCTATGGGGGTTACATTATACTCTGTGGGGTGGTTGTATTATACTCTGTGGGGTGGCTGCATTATGTTCTATGGGGTGGCTGCATTATACTAGATGTGGGCTGCATTATACTGTATTGAGGACTATAGGGAATATATTATACTATATGAAGAACTATAGGGTGCATTATACTGTAGGAAGTGAATTGTACTACATGGATGACTATGGCGGTGCATTATACTATATGGAGCACTATGAGTAGTGTATTATACTATGTGGAGGACAGAGCAGTGTATTTTAATATATGGAGTACTATAGGGAGTGTATTATACTATATGGAGGACTATGAGAAGTGTATAATACGATATGGAGGACTGAGGAGTGTATTATACTATATGGAGGACTATGGGGCACATTATATTATATGGAGGACTATGGGATGTGCATTTTACAATATGGAGAACTGTGGTGCACAATATACTATGTGGAGGACTATTGGGTGTATGATACTAAACAAGCAAAATGCTGCATATTCATCGAGTGATTGGATTGTTTATGCCGGAACAGAAATCATTGTTTTTAGCAGCACATAACGATGCAAAATGTAGATGTGCTGCGGATAACATGGTACTGTATGGTGATCTGTTAGTGATCTATTAGTGATCATTCTGTTCCCATCATTCTTTCTCAGACGGTGGAAAGAGGCCGGGAAACAAGCGTTGACCGATTTCAATATTGTCTATCACACTCATTTAGCGGCGTGAACTCAGCGCATGTAAATACAGTCAAAATGTTTTTGTGTGATGTGCAATATGTTTGCATTTGGAGCCCCATTATAAACTTTGCCTAGGGCCCCACTTTGCCTAAAACCGACCCTGGTCACACTGATTGTGCAAGTACAGCACCTCCATATAACACTTGGATATTTGACTTATTCATAAACTGAACCCTTTTCTATCCCTGTGTGGACTGAGCTGTGCACTTTAACCTCCTATGCCTATCCTGTAAAATCCTAAAGTGGTGCTACTGGGCTGCCCCTCATCTTAAATATTACCTTTAATAGTCCAACCTGATTGGTGGGACAGGAAATTTGGTGTGACAGCTGCAAGGCATTATGAGCAAATCTGCGCAGACACGCTTTGATGTCATTAGCCCACTGAGTCTTCAGAAGTGAGTAAAATGGCACCAGACTTTTTTAGGGGGTGATCCTCGCAAATCAATTTGCACACTGTTAAAATTTGCAGGATATTGAGAATTTAAGGAAATTCGACTTGAAGTCGAACCTCCACGGACTGATCCACTAGTCTCTAGTCTGGGGTCTAAAATTAATTTAAGGTTCTGGTCTGGGATCTGACATCAATATACTGTAGAGTATGCATATAAGAAACAATGTGCTTATATAAGCCACAGTCCTCAAGTAGTCGTTCCTGGTTTTGAAACACCCTATAAAGGACCTCCCTAGCTTGACACCTGTAAAATGCCAATATAAGAAGCTATGTAGACATTGTTGGAGGAAATCTATGAGCATCTAAGAGGTCTAGAAGCATTGTAGTTGTGCTTAACACCTCAAATTTGTCTGCACTTACTCTGTTACACACACCATTTTGTGACCCTTATTGCTGGATCTCAAAGTTTACACATTTTAAAACAACCATATCTTGTCCATAACACAGAATATTTTAACTAACTATAGCATTTTCTGGGTAATTGCAACATAATAATATATTAAGCTTATAATGTTACCAGGAATGGGATCCATTGCATTTGATTACAAGACTAATTTGCACATTTCTGATAACACACACACTATTGAATGAAATGCATATTTATTACTTATATGCAAATAGTGGCCAGGACATTCAATCAGCAGGTGTTACTGAACTAAAGGAGTATGCTGATTGACTGATTAGTGCTGGTATTTATTTACTGTAACTACTGCTACAATGTCTACCAACTTGAGGAAGTTCTCTACTTTAATAATCATCAAAACTTAATTTTCTCATTCTAGCCTCCTGCCAATGAAAATCTTGGATTTGTTCTCCCAGACCCTCCTGCATATTTTGAAGCAACTTTCCATGAACCACCACCATTTCTCCAACCTGCACCATTTCTGCAACCTCCTCCATATCCTCAATTATCAACAACTTCAGTACCACCAGCATTTAGTGAAGTGGCAGATCATTTACAGCCCCCACCACCATACTCCGAATGAGGAACTTCCAAACTGATCAGCAGGGAAGTCAAAAAATGGACTGGTTGAAGAATATTCCCTACTAAGCAGATGATGGGATATTGCCAAAATAAATAATCAGTTACTAATTGAGAGTCTGACTGCTGCGGAGAACCTGGGTCCTTTCATGTTGTTTTGCCCATAACTTCTTCATACCTGAAATTTTGAATGTAGTAGTTGTTCCTCGTCACCAATTGGCAAGTACAAAACAATCCTGCTAATTCTAATGCTACCAACCTAAAGCAGCAACATATTTTTTATCCAGATGAAACAAAGAGGCTATACTGTATATATCGATGTGTAGCAATGTCAACTTAAAAGGGTTCTTCAAAAATTCTTTTTTACACTGCTTACCAATGGTAAAATTAATTACATGCCTAATGCCGCTTCAAGGCCGGCTCTCCGCCACTGTCACAAGGCTCTTGTTGACCACCTGAGTATTACTCCTGAACTCAGTAATTTGCTGCAGTGGTCACATGCACTTTAGTCATGATGACACGATGACACCCACCCATCTATGAAAATTCAGTCCAACATATCCTGCACTTTCATGGAGGGCTTAATAAGTACCTAGTTACCTACACAAATATATGGTGGGATTGAACATTTGTTTATAAATTTTGAACAGCAATTTGACCTAATGTCTACAGATCTCCCCATTCATACAGTCCTGGGATCAACTATTTTTGCTTCTAGATTACTGATTCAATAGTAGAGAAATGATAAAAAAATGTAACATAAGAAAACTGTGATATGTTGTTTGAAGAAAAATTTCAAGTGTCATCAACTAAATAAAATCTTCAAAGCTTTATTTTAAAACATAGGATTAAAATTCATGGTGGTAGCTCAGACACGTTTCAGGCATGAACCGCCATTCATCACTGAGTATGATGTTGTAAAGCTTGCTGGATCTATAAAGAAGCACTCCTCCTCCCATCACAGTTTTATCCTCTTAATATATTGCAATACTCATACTATACAGTACTGTGTACTTACAATTGCTCATTTTGCCTTTCTACCCAGCTAATCCGTCTCTTTTATCTGATCTATACAGAAACAGGAAGTCTCTTGCCCAACATGTATCATTCACCTCTTAAATTCCTGACCCAGCTGCTCCTCCCTGCCAGAGACTTTTGCAGTGACTCATGACTCCTACAGAGAAAATTTACCTCATGTTTCTACATAGAGCTTAGAAGGATTCAGCTAGTCAATTTTTAATCACATGATGTCATAGACCTTAGGGAAAACTGAAGAATTATGCTGATTGGAGTGCTTCTTTAATAAATAAGAACATTTTTATCGCCCAATGCTGGACTTCCTTTTTCTATGACATCACACGAAACATGTAAGCAAGCTGTGATATGTGTTGTATTGTTAAACATGCTGTCTTTATACATTAATAAAGAAGAACATTGTTCTCTCCGATGTTGGATTTCCTTTTTATATTATTGGATTTGCTCCAAACCTAAGTCAGAGGTCAAGTCCATGCAGGGAACTACTAATATGGATAGGTGAGTCACTGCAATTTTTATAGTCTATTTAGATTAATGATTGCTTGTACCTGGAAAACAAATTCTCCACTGATGAACAATGAAATGAAAACACAGGTCACCTAGCTTTCACTCTAGAGGAGATGTTTCAACTCACCATTGCTCTCCTCACAAATTAGTTGGTCAACTTGGACCTAATTTAACTGTCAACCACCTACATATTCAAATCTCCTCTACATATTGGCTTGCCCTGCATTGCCATATTTCAGTAGTAGGTGATGAACTGCTATTTAACCAAGCTATACATCCTATTTCATTGACTCCTTCAATCTTTTATTCCTCTAGACGTGTAACTTTTACAAATTTCACTTCAAAAATTGTAACAGAAATACTGTTCAAGTGAACAGTAAATGTGAAAAGGAAATAAATGTAGGCCAATTATTCTTAAAGGGAACCTGTCACCCCGAAAATCGAGGGTGAGGTAAGCTCACCGGCATCAGGGGCTTATCTACAGCATTCTGTAATGCTGTAGATAAGCCCCCGATGTTACCTGAAAAAGGAGAAAAAGACGTTATATTATACTCACCCAGGGGCGGTCCCGCTGCTGGTCAGGTCGGATGGGCGTCTCTGGTCCGCTGCGGCGCCTCCTATCTTCTTTCCATGATGTCCTCTTCTGATCTTCAGCCACGGCTCCGGCGCAGGCGTACTTTGCTCTGCCCTCTTGAGGGCAGAGGATAGTACTGCAGTGCGCAGGCGCCGGAAAGGTCAGAGGCCCGGCGCCTGCGCACTGCAGTACTTTGTCTGCCCTCAACAGGGCAGAGCAAAGTACGCCTGCGCCGGAGCCGTGGCTGAAGATCAGAAGAGGACGTCATGGAAAGAAGATAGGAGGCGCCGCAGCGGACCGGAGACACCCATCCGACCTGACCAGCAGCGGGACCGCCCCTGGGTGAGTATAATATAACGTCTTTTTCTCCTTTTTCAGGTAACATCGGGGGCTTATCTACAGCATTACAGAATGCTGTAGATAAGCCCCTGATGCCGGTGGGCTTACCTCACCCGCGATTTTCGGGGTGACAGGTGCCCTTTAAGGACATAATGATTGAAAAGTCAGCTTTAACCAGCCTCATATCATGTATTTTGTAATCGACATACATGTTTTAAATAAATGGGGCAATGCTAAGCCAATGAGATACCTCCTATTCCTTTAGTTAATGCTAACAACTGGTTCATTGCTGAGCAATGGTTCATTGCTGATGTCAGCCAGATATATACTTTTTACCTTCAGGAACATTATAGCCATACTGTTGCTAACCAACCAAGTCTGGCTGTATGCTTTTGATGCACAACTGGTGCAGTATAAATGCAGTATAATCTGGAGGAATGCATTCTCAAAACAATCTCTCCAAAGGCTTTTTTCCTTGTTCCTATTGTAAGGCATGTCGCAACCTCATTAAAAGTAAAGAACTTAGTGACTCAAATGGTACACAAACTTATAAAATTTTACACTATCTTATATGTGCGTCCGAGGGTGTAATTTATTCTGCAGAATGTCACTGTAGAAAGCTTTACATAGGGATGACAACGAAAGAACTTAACCCCTTTCTGCCATATGACGTACTATCCCGTCGAGGTGGGGTGGGCCCGTATGACCACCGACGGGATAGCACATCATACACGATCGGCCGTGCTCACGGGGGGGGGGGGGGAGCGCGGCCGATCGCGGCGGGGTGTTAGCTGCCTATTGCAGCTGACATCCGGCACTATGTGCCAGGAGTGGTCACGGACCGCCCCGGCACAGTAACCCCCGGCACACCGCGATCAAACATGATCGCGGTGTACCGGCGGTGCAGGGAAGCATCACGCAGGGAGGGGGCTCCCTGCGGGCTTCCCTGAGACCCCTGCAGCAACGCGATGTGATCGCATTGCTGCAAGGGTCTCCTTACCTCCCTCCCTGCAGCAGGCCCGGATATAATATGGCCGCGGCATCCGGGTCTTGCAGGGAGGGAGGTGGCTTACCAAGTGCCTGCTCAGAGCAGGCGCTTGGTAAGGCTGCAGTGCTCTGAGACAGATCGGTGATCTGACAGAGTGCTGTGCAAACTGTCAGATCCGCGATCTGTGATGTCCCCCCCGGGACAAAGTAAAAAAAAAAATTTCCAAATGTGTAAAAAAAATTTTTTTAAAAATTCCTAATTAATGAAAAAAAGAAAAAATATTATTCCCATAAATACATTTCTTTATCTAAATAAAAAACAAAACAATAAAAGTACACATATTTAGTATCGCCGTGTCCGTAACGACCCAACCTATAAAACTGGCCCACTAGTTAACCCCTTCAGTAAACACCGCAAGGAAAAAAAAAAAACGAGGCAAAAAAAACAACACTTTATTATCATACCACCGAACAAAAAGTGGAATAACACGTGATCAAAAAGACTGATATAAATAAAAATGGTACCGCTGAAAACATCATCTTGTTCCGCAAAAAACGAGCTACCATACAGCATCATCAGCAAAAAATAAAAAAGTTATAGTCCTCAGAATGAAGCGATGCAAAAATAATTATTTTTTCTATAAAATAGTTTTTATCGTATAAAAGCGCCAAAACATAAAAAAAATGATATAAATGAGGTATTGCTGGAATCGTACTGACCCGAAAAATAAAACTGCTTCATCAATTTTACCAAACGCGGAACGGTATAAACGCCTCCCCCAAAAGATATTCATGAATAGCTAGTTTTTGGTCATTCTGCCTCAGAAAAATCGGAATAAAAAGCGAAAATGTTACCAATAAAAATGTCAACTCGTCTCGCAAAAAACAAGACCACACATGACTCTGTGGACCAAAATATGGAAAAATTATAGCTCTCAAAATGTGGTAATGCAAAAAATATTTTTTGCAATAAAAAGCGTCTTTCAGTGTGTGACGACTGCCAATCAGAAAAATCAGCTAAAAAACCCGCTATAAAAGTAAATCAAACCCCCCTTCATCACCCCCTTAGTTAGGGAAAAATAAAAAAATGTATTTATTTCCATTTTTCCATTAGGGCTAGGGTTAGGGTTAGGGCTAGGGTTAGGGATAGGGTTAGGGCTAGGGTTAGGGCTAGGGTTAGGGCTAGGATTAGGGCCAGGGTTAGGGCTAGGGTTGGGGCTAGGGTTAATACTACAGTTAGGGTTGGGGCTAAAGTTAGGGTTAGGGTTGGGCTAAAGTTACGGTTAGGGTTTAGATTATATTTACAGTTGGGAATAGGGTTGGGATTAGGGTTAGGGGTGTGTCATGGTTAGAGGTGTGGTTAGGGTTACTGTTGGGATTAGGGTTAGGGGTGTGTTTGGATTAGGGTTTTAGTTATAATTGGGGGGTTTCCACTGTTTAGGCACATCAGGGGCTCTCCAAACGCGACATGGCGTCAGATCTCAATTCCAGCCAATTCTGCGTTGAAAAAGTAAAACAGTGCTCCTTCCCTACCGAGCTCTTCCGTATGCCCAAACAGGGGTTTACCCCAACATATGGGGTATCAGCGTACTCAAGACAAATAGGACAACAACTTTTGGGGTCCAATTTCTCCTGTTACCCTTGGGAAAATACAAAACTGGGGGCTAAAAAATAATTTTTGGGGGAAAGTTTTTTTTTTATTTTCACAGCTCTGCGTTATAAACTGTAGTGAAACACTTGGGGGTTCGAAGCTCTCACAACACATCTAGATGAGTTCCTTAGGGGGTCTACTTTCCAAAATGGTGTCACTTGTGGAGGGTTTCTACTGTTTAGGTACATTAGGGGCTCTGCAAATGCAATGTGACGCCTGCTGACCATTCCATCTAAGTCTGCATTCCAAATGGCGCTCCTTCCCTTCTGAGCCCTCCCATGCGTCCAAACGGTGGTTCCCCCCCATATGGGGTATCAGCGCACTCAGGACAAATGGGACAACAACTTTTGGAGTCCAATTTCTCCTGTTACCCTCAGGAAAATACAAAACTGAGGGCTAAAAAATAATTTTTGTGGGAAAAAATGTTTTTTGTTTTTTTTTACGGCTCCGCATTATAAACTTCTGTGAAGCACTTGGTGGGTCAAAGTGCTCACCACACATCTAGATAAGTTCCTTAGGGGGTATACTTTCCAAAATGGTGTCACTTTTGGGGGGTTTCAATGTTTAGACACATTAGTGGCTCTCCAAACGCAACATGGCGTCTCAATTCCTGTCAATTTTGCATTGAAAAGTCGAACGGCGCTCCTTCCCTTCCGATCTCTCACATGCGCCCAAACAGTGGTTTACCCCTACATTTGAGGTATCAGCGTACTCAGGACAAATTGTACAACAACTTTTGTGGTCCAATTTCTTTTCTTACCCTTGGGAAAATAAAAAATTTGGGACGAAAAGATAATTTTTGTGAAAAAATATGATTTTTTTATTTTTACGGTTCTGCATTATAAACTTCTGTAAAGCACTTGGTGGGTCAAAGTGCTCACCACACCTCTAGATAAGTTCCTTAGGGGGTCTACTTTCCAAAATGGAGTCACTTGTGGGGGGTTTCAATGTTTAGGCACATCAGGGGCTCTCCAAACGCAATATGGTGTCCCATCTCGATTCCAGTCAATTTTGCATTGAAAAGTCAAATGGCGCTCCTTCGCTTCCGAGCTCTGTCATGCGCCCAAACAGTGGTTTACCCCCACATATGGGGTATCGGTGTACTCAGGACAAATTGTACAACAACTTTTGGGGTCCATTTTCTCCTGTTACCCTGGGTAAAATAAAACAAATTGGAGCTGAAGTAAATTTTTTGTGAAAAAAAGTTAAATGTTCATTTTTATTTAAACCTTCCAAAAATTCCTGTGAAGCACCAGAAGGGTTAATAAACTTCTTGAATATGGCTTTGAGCACCTTGAGGGGTGCAGTTTTTAGAATGGTGTCACACTTGGGTATTTTCTATCATATAGACCCCTCAAAATGACTTCAAATGAGATGTGGTCCCTAAAAAAAATGGTGTTGTTAAAATGAGAAATTGCTGGTCAACTTTTAACCCTTATAATTCCCTAACAAAAAATAATTTGTTTCCAAATTTGTGCTGATGTAAAGTAGACATGTGAGAAATGTTACTTATTAAGTATTTTGTGTGACATATCTCTGTGATTTAATTGCATAAAAATTCAAAGTTGGAAAATTGCGAAATTTTCAAAATTTTTGCCAAATTTCCGTTTTTTTTCACAAATAAACGCAGGTAATATCAAAGAAATTTTACCACTTTCATGGAGTACAATATGTCACGAGAAAACATTGTCAGAATCACTGGGATCCATTGAAGTGTTTTAGAGTTATAACCTCATAAAGGGACAGTGGTCAGAATTGGCCTGGTCATTAACGTGCAAACCACCCTTGGGGGTAAAGGGGTTAAAGTCTGAGTTAGGGAACATATTAGAGATATTGATAAGTTCAAAAGTTCCCAGGAACATGAGCAGCTCAAGACTCTCCCAAAGCATTTTCAAATATTCCATAATTGCGATTCAAGTAAGTTACGGATAAAAGCCATAGATCAGGTGACCTTGGGCCCCAGGGGTGGTGATCTCTTTAAGATGCTGGCAAGAGTAGAAAGTCGGTGGATCTACAGAATGAATACTGTGGCCCCAATGGGATTAAATGAAAATTTTGGGTTTGGGTCTTTCCTGTAATGGGGCATCATTTTTTAGGGGCTGGGGTGTTCTTAATTTTACTGTTTTTATTATAATTATTATTGGTATTTTTTATTTCATATTTATTAATTTTTTCCATTTTCACTAATGTGGTTGGCAAACATGTATGAGGGTCTCATATATCAATTTTCATTACATTTTCCATTCTAAATTTTTTCAAGGTTGGCAAGAAGGATGTGAGTGGATTAATCCAACAAACAACTTGTCACACAAAGGAGAATGAGAAGTCGTACTTTAGAAGGACCAGATTGGGAACAATTGGAGGCTATTGGTTTTGTAGCGTACTCTGATTGGGTAAAGACTTTTTTTATTATTTTTGTTATTATTTATTTTTTTATTATTATTTTTTTCATTATTAGATTTAATTTACATTCTTTTCTTTTTGTTTTCATTGTTTCTATGAGCAAGTATTTAGTATTTACATTTTTAATTGTTATACTATATAAACATGTGGTTTGATATATTATGGGATATATGGGGTATTCTATTCAAAGAATTGTTTGTATAATATTTGCCCTAGTATGCACTTTATTAAATATTTTTCCAAGGCACTGTCACTTAAAATTGTTTGTGCACAATAACACTTTATATGTAGTGCATTTTATTGTAACCTTTTTTATATCTACCGTATATACTCGAGTATAAGCCGAGATTTTCAGCCCAAATTTTTGGGCTGAAAGTGCCCCTCTCGGCTTATACTCGAGTCAATGTGGGTGGCAGGGTCGGCGGGTGAGGGGGAGAGGTATACTTACCTAGTCCCAGCGATCCTCGCACTGTCCCTGCCGTCCCACGGGCTTCTGTGCTGCAGCTTCTTCCCCTCTTCAGCGGTCACGTGGGACCGCTCATTAGAGATATGAATAAGCGGCTCCACCTCCCATAGGGGCGGAGCCGCCTATTCATTCCTCTAATCAGCGGTGCCGGTGACCGCTGACAGGAAGAGCTGCGGCACCGAAGACCAGGCAGAGGGACAGCGCGAGGATCGCCAGGACTAGGTAAGTATAGCATATTCACCTGTCCTCGTTCCAGCCGCCGGGCGCCGCTCCATCTTCCCGGCCGGCGCCTCCATCTTCCCGGCGTCTGCGCTCTGACTGTTCAGGCAGAGGGCGCGATGACGCATACAGTGTGCGCGGCGCCCTCTGCCTGATCAGTCAGAGCAGAGACGCCGGGAAGATGGAGGCGCCGGAACGAGACGCCGGGAGCTGCAATCAAGGGAGGTGAGTATGTGGTTTTTTTTTTATTGCAGCAGCGGCGGCAGAGATTTCTATGGGGCACAATGAACGGTGCAGAGCACCGTATATGGCACAGCAATGGGGCACAATGAACGGTGCAGAGCACCGTATATGGCACAGCAATGGGGCACAATGAACGGTGCAGAGCACCGTATATGGGCACAGCAATGGGGCACAATGAACGGTGCAGAGCACCGTATATGGCACAGCAATGGGGCACAATGAACGGTGCAGAGCACTGTATATGGCACAGCAATGGGGCACAATGAACGGTGCAGAGCACCGTATATGGCACAGCTATGGGGCACAATGAACGGTGCAGAGCACTATATGGGGCACAGCTATGGGGAAATAATGAACGGTGCAGAGCACTATATGGCACAGCTATGGGGAAATAATGATCTATTTTTATTTTTGAAATTCACCGGTAAATGCTGCATTTCCACCCTAGGCTTATACTTGAGTCAATAAGTTTTCCCAGTTTTTTGTGGCAAAATTAGGGGGGTCGGCTTATACTCGGGTCGGCTTATACTCGAGTATATACGGTATGTAGATTTATTGTTATTATGCCTGTTACTCTATGTTAGGAGTCGAGTTTCCTCTGCTGCACATGGGGAACCTCGATCCGTGTCTGCTGCGGTCTCCCATGCGGTATCGGCCACAGTGGGCTCTGCTCAGCGGAGACGTCGCTCCCAGCGTCTCGCTGGGGCTGATTCGGTGCATAGGGTCACTACTGCCTTTTCTGGCTTTCCTATGGTACCCTGCACTGATCTGCGGCGAGCGAGCCTCTCTGGGACTAAGTCCTTGTTTTCTTACACTGAGCATGCCCAGGGCAGGGTCTCCCATTGGAGGTCGAGGGCCACATGTTCGGTCACATGCTCAGGTGCTGCAGTACATTCCATTGGTCCTTCTGGAAGGTCCTGAAAGGGCAAAACATGCTCAGGTACTGCAGCACTTTCCATTGGTCCTTCTGGAAGGTCCTGAAAGGGCAAAAACTTCAGTAGCAGCTTCCTGTGCTGCAACTATATAAACTGCGCATGACCGCACGGCCATGCGCTAGTATTGTCTTATGTTATGTGCTTTGCGCCAGTGTGGTCACATGTATGTGTGTTCAGGGACCCGGCTGAAATAAGCCCCTAGAATGCTGGCTCCTCCGGCGAGGAGATTGAGTCTGAGTGTATTCAGGGACCCGGCTGAAATAAGCCCCTAGAATGCTGGCTCCTCCGGCGAGGAGTTTTGTGTGTTTGTGTGACCACTGACTGCTCTCTGTTTGGGCAGTTAGCCTGTGCCTCTGTGGAGTCTAACAGGGCACAGTGCTTTCCTTTCACGGCTACTCAGTGAATTAACTGAGTTAGTCTATACCGCCATATAGCTCCGCCGTTTGCTAGCAGCAGGTACTCCTGCATGGTGGACCCCGGGTTGCGAACGCACCAATATCAATAAACATCTCTATTTACTCGGTGCGTTCCGCTAGCCCTAACAGAATACTAGCGCCAGGGTCTGGCTAGTAAATGGCGGACATTCAGCAATCTTTGCGGTATATCCAGCAGCTGGAGGGTAGGTTGGCGGCTCTCGAGAGCTCAACCTCAGCTGTGGATGTTACTGCAGTTGCTGTACAGGCTGCTAGCGTGGCTGCAGCAACCTTGTCCACTGCCACCCCTGTTCCGACGTTATCTCGCCTCCCGCTGCCAGAAAAATTTTCTGGAAATAGCAAAACTTGTAGGGGATTCGTGAGTCAGTGCTCTATTCACCTCGAGCTCCTGGCTGCACGTTTTCCTACAGAGCAGGCTAAGGTGGGATTTATTGTGTCTCTTTTGTCGGACAGGGCGTTGGAGTGGGCTACGCCGCTGTGGGAGCGTGGTGATCATGTGGTGCAGAGTGCTCCGTTGTTCCTGAGTCACCCATGACACAGCACTCCAACTACTGGCATTAACTCAGGGTGAGTCCTTGGTCAGCCAATTTTCCGTCCGCTTCCGTACTTTAGCTTCCGAGCTGGAGTGGTCGGATAAAGCCCTTATCCCCATATTTTGGAGGGGCCTGGCTGACCACATTAAGGACGCTCTGGCCACTAGGGAGATTCCTGCCACACTGGAGGAGTTAATAACTGTCTCTACTCATATCGACCTCCGTTTTAACGAGCGGAGGTTGGAGCGAGCCCAGTGTAGGCAGAGGTTTCGGCTGGCTCCCACCTTCGCCAAACCTTTGGAATCTCCAGTCCAGGCATCCGAGTCACATGAGGCCTTAGAGGTGACACGAGCGGGATCCAAGTCTCAGTCTGCCCGTGCACATAAGGTCCGTCATGTTTGCCAGCAGTCAGGACACCTTGCCTCCAAGGGTCCTCAGCGGTCGGGGAAACGTCAGCGTCTAGTGGCAGTTGGAGGAGGTACACTAGACACGGCGACATTTGCCTCAAAGTTGTCCTTCAAGGGGACAATTACCATAGGCCCATCCACTCTTATGGTCGAGCTATGCGTGGATTCTGGGGCAGAGGGTAACTTTATGTCTTCCGCTTTTGCCCAGCGTCACGCAATACCCTTGGTGATGCTCGCCAAGCTGGTAACCGTTCGAGTGGTAAATGGGTCAACACTACCTTCACAGATTACCCACCAAACCATTCCTTTCACGCTATCTGTGTCTCCATCACATCAGGAGATAATCTCCCTATTAGTCATCCCTGAGGGAATTGATGAGGTCCTGTTGGGGATACCATGGCTTCGCTACCATTCTCCTCATATTGAGTGGTCCTCTGGGAGAATTTTGGGATGGAGTAAATCTTGCGAGGGTAGATGTCTGAGGGAGTGCGTTCAGGTTGCTACTACACAGGTACCCGCAGATCTTTCCTCTCTCCCCAAGCACTATTGGGCCTATGCAGACGTGTTCTCCAAAAGAGCTGCGGAGACCCTTCCGCCTCACCGCCCCTATGACTGTCCTATTGACCTCTTGCCTGGTGCTGAGCCTCCCCGGGGTCGAGTCTATCCGTTATCTCTCCCGGAGACGGAGGCAATGTCCCAGTACATCCAGGAGAATCTGGCAAGAGGATTCATTAGGAAGTCAGTGTCACCGGCAGGGGCAGGGTTCTTCTTCGTACAGAAGAAGACTGGAGACTTACGTCCATGCATAGACTACAGGGGTCTTAACGCCATCACCGTTAAGAACAAGTACCCACTACCCCTGATATCTGAGCTGTTTGATAGGCTACGGGGAGCGAGGGTATTTACAAAGTTAGATCTGCGGGGTGCTTACAACCTGATTCGCATCCGTGAGGGGGATGAATGGAAGACGGCTTTTAACACCAGGGATGGGCACTATGAATATCTGGTGATGCCCTTCGGGCTCTGTAATGCCCCAGCCGTTTTCCAAGACTTTGTGAACGACATCTTCCGGGATATGCTCACCACCTCGGTCGTAGTCTATCTGGATGATATTCTCATCTTCTCTCCAGATATTGACTCCCATCGGAGAGAAGTTCGCAAAGTCTTCGACCTCTTACGGGCAAACTCCCTCTACGCCAAGTTGGAGAAGTGTGTGTTTGAGCAGGAGTCCTTGCCTTTCCTTGGTTATATCATCTCTGCCCAGGGTTTGGCTATGGATCCTGCCAAGCTACAGGCTTTAATGGACTGGCAAGAACCCCATTCTCTTAAAGCGGTGCAGCGCTTTATGGGGTTCATTAATTACTATCACCAGTTCATTCCACACTTCTCAACTTTGGTAGCTCCCTTGGTTGCCCTCACCAAGAAGGGAGCAAATCCCAAGTTGTGGTCAGAGGAGGTCTCCAAAGCCTTTCTCTCGATCAAGTCACATTTCGCTAGCGCTCCTATCCTGCATCGCCCCGATGTTGATAAGCCATTTATCTTGGAGGTGGATGCCTCATCCGTTGGTGCTGGAGCAGTCCTTTTCCAAAAGGATGCTCAAGGTCGGAAGCATCCTTGCTTTTTCTTCTCCAAGACCTTCACACCAGCGGAGAGGAATTATTCCATCGGGGACAGGGAGTTGCTGGCCATGAAGTTGGCTTTTTCGGAGTGGAGACATCTCTTGGAGGGAGCTCGCTTTCCCTTCCAAGTCTTCACTGACCACAAGAACTTGGTGTATCTGCAAACGGCCCAGCGGCTGAATTCTCGCCAGGCTAGATGGTCCCTGTTCTTCTCCCAGTTCCATTTTACTCTCCATTTCCTCTCCGGGGAGAAGAACGTTCGTGCTGACGCTCTCTCCCGCTCCGTGGTGTCATCGGAGGAGGAGCCTCGGCTTATTGTCCCTTCTGAGAGCCTGAGAACTGTAGCTCCGGTTTCGCTAGAGTCTGTGCCCCCGGGCAAGACTTTCGTACCAGCTAACTTGCGACCGGAGGTTCTCTCTTGGGCTCACTCCTCCAGAGTGGGTGGGCATTTTGGGACCAAGAGGACATCTGAGCTTCTGGCGAGAACATACTGGTGGCCGCATATGGCCCGAGATGTCAAGGACTATATTCAGGCGTGCGTTTCTTGCGCCCAGAATCGGTCTTCTCGGCAACGGCCTGTTGGGTTGCTTTACCCTCTACCGGTGGCAGACAGGCACTGGGAGATGGTCGGGATGGACTTTGTGGTGGGTCTACCCAAGTCGCGTGGCTGCTCCATTATTTGGGTTGTCACCGACCATTTCTCCAAGATGGTGCTTTGGTGCCGCTTCCTCGGTTACCCTCAGCACGGGCCTTGGCGGTGTTGTTCATTAAACACGTTTTCCGTTTGCATGGTATGCCTGATAAGATTGTCAGCGATCGGGGCCCCCAGTTCGCATCTCGGTTTTGGAGAGAGCTCTGCCGTTTACTCAGCATAGAGTTAAACCTCTCCTCTGCATACCATCCCGAGACGAATGGGTTGGTGGAGAGAACCAACCAGACTCTGGTGACATATTTGCGACATTTCGTCTCTGCTAGGCAGGATGACTGGGCATCTTTGCTACCTTGGGCGGAATTTGCCCTGAACAACGCCGTAGCCAATTCCACTGGTCAAACTCCTTTTCTCCTTAATTACGGCCAGCATCCGCGTGTCCCTGTGCCCATACCCGTGTCATCCACCGATTCTAGGGTGGCAGACTGGGCGGTGGAGGCACATGACATCTGGGACCGCACACAGGATGCCATCCGGGCCTCCAAGGAGAGAATGAGGGTTTCTGCTGATACACACCGGTGCCCCGCTCCGGTCTTTGCTCCTGGCGACTTAGTGTGGCTCTCCGCCCGTAACATCAGGCTGCGAGTTGAGTCCACTAAGTTTGCTCCTCGCTACATTGGCCCGTTTAAGGTTCTGGAACAGGTCAACCCTGTGGTCTACCGTTTGGCTATTCCTCCACGCCTTGGTATCACCGATACTTTCCACGTTTCCCTCTTAAAGCCCGTTCATTTGTCCCGGTTTTCCGAGTCATCTGCTGGGACATCGGGTTCATCCACGGATGAGTTTGAGGTGAATGCTATTGTGGGGTGCAAGGTGGTACGTGGCAAGAATTTTTATCTGGTGGACTGGAAGGGTCACGGCCCAGAGGATAGAACCTGGGAGCCTGTGGAGCACATTCGGGCTCCGCTGCTTATCGCAGCTTTTGAGCGTAGTGAGGCTCAAGGAGGAGGGGGGGACCCTAGGGGGGGGGTAATGTTAGGAGTCGAGTTTCCTCTGCTGCACAGGGGGAACCTCGATCCGTGTCTGCTGCGGTCTCCCATTCGGTATCGGCCGCAGTGGGCTCTGCTCAGCGGAGACGTCGCTCCCAGCGTCTCGCTGGGGCTGATTCGGTGCATAGGGTCACTACTGCCTTTTCTGGCTTTCCTATGGTACCCTGCACTGATCTGCGGCGAGCGAGCCTCTCTGGGACTAAGTCCTTGTTTTCTTACACTGAGCATGCCCAGGGCAGGGTCTCCCATTGGAGGTCGAGGGCCACATGTTCGGTCACATGCTCAGGTGCTGCAGTACATTCCATTGGTCCTTCTGGAAGGTCCTGAAAGGGCAAAACATGCTCAGGTACTGCAGCACTTTCCATTGGTCCTTCTGGAAGGTCCTGAAAGGGCAAAAACTTCAGTAGCAGCTTCCTGTGCTGCAACTATATAAACTGTGCATGACCGCACGGCCATGCGCTAGTATTATCTTATGTTATGTGCTTTGCGCCAGTGTGGTCACATGTATGTGTGTTCAGGGACCCGGCTGAAATAAGCCCCTAGAATGCTGGCTCCTCCGGTGAGGAGATTGAGTCTGAGTGTATTCAGGGACCCGGCTGAAATAAGCCCCTAGAATGCTGGCTCCTCCGGCGAGGAGTTTTGTGTGTTTGTGTGACCACTGACTGCTCTCTGTTTGGGCAGTTAGCCTGTGCCTCTGTGGAGTCTAACAGGGCACAGTGCTTTCCTTTCACGGCTACTCAGTGAATTAACTGAGTTAGTCTATACCGCCATATAGCTCCGCCGTTTGATAGCAGCAGGTACTCCTGCACGGTGGACCCCGGGCTGCGAACGCACCAATATCAATAAACATCTCTATTTACTCGGTGCGTTCCGCTAGCCCTAACACTCTATATGCACTATTTAGCAAAATAAGGTATTCCACTTAGTATTTGCACTATACAAACTTTAAATTTATTATATTCGGATCGGGAATCCAGACGTGCACTTTCATTATTAATGCTATTTATTTTCAATATTTGCTTACCCAATGATCCCTTTATTAAATCCTGATACGTGAAGCTTTTTCCTGTAGCCCTGGACGCATGCGTGGTCGGCATCCCATCGATGTTTGGGTGAGTGGCCTGCGGGGGCTCGTGAGCGCGCGCTGTCTTCATGACTGCACGTTGTGCTTGCGCTCCACCGGCCACGAACTGAAACATCCTGTGTATAGGAGAGATTGAAAATGCATGCGCCGTTAAAAGGCCCACATTTGTAGCCACACAAATGCTCTATATTAGCGGCGGCCATAGGAATTTTAAACGGATTTTGATAGGCTGTTGATCCATGATCACTCCCACCCCAACACACGCCTCCTGAAGAAGTTACCAAGAAAAGTGCGTTGGGGCGGCAGGGATCAACTACGCTTGGTTTGGAAGTAAGTGCATTGTCCTACTTTAATCCAACTACTGTTCCTAGTGTGCCAGCAATGTTTAGTCTTTGTGCAGCTCATGTAGCGCCATGTTAACCTTGATTATAGGCACTGTACTATATGTAGTGTTATTTTAAGTTGATCTCTCCACCTTTGCCAGACAGTCTCTGTGTTTTGTATTAAAATCTTGTTTAATTTTTGCTTGAAAATAAAGATTAATTATGGCTAATATACTCGTTGGGAGTGGAACCCTTTGTTTTTTGGTATGAAGATTAAAAGAGTTTGCCTAGTTTTTGATAAATATGGGTAGCCTGTGAATTAATTGTTTCTCTGTTAGCAGTTCAAATCCCATTTTTTCCACTATGGATTTTAAGACCAGGGATCAAACCTGGCTTAATAAAGCTTCAGACATTTTTAAATCTGTTAGCTAGCATAAGTACCTGTGGGGGTTGCCTGGTTGCTAGGGAATCCCCACATATAATCAAGCTGGCTACCAAATGTAAATCATTCAGCTGCTGCAAGGAAAACAATCTCCGAGCGCTTACAAATACTCGGAGGACACCCGAGCGTGCTCGGGAAATCTCGAGTAACGAGTATATTCGCTCATCACTAGTCACAATCAACCCTTTAATGAGTCTTGCAATCTGACTTAGGATAAAAGCCAAATTAGTATCTCAATTCGTGTCTACGACATGTGAACATGTCCGTAGAAAAGTGCTAGGTATGTGTTCTGTTCGTGAAAACTTAAAATATAGACTTGTGTGTGGGGCTTGAGCTATGCATGTGCTCTTGTAGTTAGACACAAGATTGTGTAAGTTCTGATATTAGTCTCTAACAATTTTAACTACATGTTTGTTTGAACCAAAAAAGAGCAAAAAAATACCCCTAGAATATAACTTTTAATATTCCTGAGTAAAAGTACCCATATTGTAGGGTCAGGAGACAATAACAGCCTAAATAGTATATATTAACAACATAAACAATACTAAAAAAGGATAGAGGTATACTCACCCCCCAAAAGACTGTTGCAGTTTTTTGACCTAGCACTTTATAAGCACACTAGCTGAAGAGCCCGGCGTTGCCTGGGCATAGTAAATATCTGTGGTTAGTTATAGCACGTCACTTCTCTTATTTTCCCATCACGCCTCTCATTTTCCCAATCACATCTTTAATTTTCCCCCTCACATCTCTAATTTTCTCCCTCACACCTCTCATTTTCTCCCTCACTCCTCTCATTCCCACCTAACACTTGTCATTTCGACCTCACATCTGTCATTTTCTGATCACTACACTATTTTCCCTCACTCCTCTCATTTTGCACTCACACCTTTTCATTTTCACCTCACACCTCTCATTTTCACCTCAGTATATACATGTTTGTCATCTCCCTTATATATAGTATACACCTGTATGTCATCTCCTGTATATATTATATACCTGTATGTCATCTCCCCTGTATATAGTATATACCTGCTGTGTGTCATCTCCCCTGTATATAGTATATACCTGTATGTCATCTCCTCCTATATATAGTATATACCTGTATGTCATCTCCTCCTATATATAGTATATACCTGTATGTCATCTCCTCCTATATATAGTATATACCTGTATGTCATCTCCTTCTATATATAGTATATACCTGTATGTCATCTCCTCCTGTATATAGTATATACCTGTGTGTCATCTCCCCTGTAAATAGTATATATCTGTGTGTCATCTCCTCCTGTATATAGTATATACCTGTATGTCATCTTCTATATATAGCATATGCCTGTATGTCATCTCCTCCTGTATATAGTATATACCTGTAGGTAATCTGCTCCTGTATATAGTATATACCTGTGTGTCATCTCCTCCTGTATATAGTATATACCTGTATGTCATCTCCTCCTGTATATAGTATGTACCTGTATGTCATCTCCTCCTCTATAAAGTATATACCTGTGTGTCATCTCTCCTGTATATAGTATATATCTGTGTGTCATCTCCCCTGTATAAAGTATATACCTGTGTGATCTCCTGTGTTAGACCTCGTTCACACGTTATTTGCTCAGTATTTTTACCTCAGTATTTGTAAGATTAATTGGCAGCCTGATCCCCAGCCAACAGGAAGCCCTCCCCCCTGGCAGTATATATTAGCTCACACATACACATAATAGACAGGTCATGTGACTGACAGCTGCCGTATTTCCTATATGATACATTTGTTGCTCTTGTAGTTTGTCTGCTTATTAATCAGATTTTTATTTTTGAAGGCTAATACCAGACTTGTGTGTGTTTTAGGGCGAGTTTCGTTTGTCAAGTTGTGTGTGTTGAGTTGTGTGTGGCGACATGCATGTAGCGACTTTTGTGAGATGAGTTTTGTGTGGCAACATGCGTGTAGCAACTTTTTGTGTGTCGAGTTGCATGTGACAGGTTAGGGTAGCAAGTTGTGTGCAGCAAGTTTTGCGCATGGCGAGTTTTGCACGTGGTGAGTTTTATGTCTGGTGCCTTTTGAGTATGTGCAAGTTTTGTGTGAGGCAACTTTCGCATGTGTTGCAAATTTTGTGCATGTGGCAATTTTTCCGCGTGTGCAAGTTTTGCGTGTGGCGAGTTTTCCATGAGGTGAGTTTTGCACTTGTGGCGCGTTTTGCGTGAGCCTAGTTTTTGCATGTGGCGAGTTTTGCGCGTGGTGAGTTTTGAGCGGCGACTTTTGTGTTTCGACTTTTATGTGGCGAGGTTGGTGTATGTGTGGTGAAATGTGTGCTGAGGGTGGTATATGTGTTCAAGCACGTGGTAGTGTGTGGCGCATTTTGTGTGTGTGTACATATCCCCATGTGTGGTGAGTATCTCATGTCGGAGCCCCACCTTAGCAACTGTACGGTATATACTCTTTGGCGCCATCGCTCTCATTCTTTAAGTCCCCCTTGTTCACATCTGGCAGCTGTCAATTTGCCTCCTACACTTTTCCTTTCACTTTTCCCCATTATGTAGATAGGGGCAAAATTGTTTGGTGAATTGGAAAGCGCGGAGTTAAAATTTCACCTCACAACATAGCCTATGACGCTCTCAGGGTCCAGACGTGTGACTGTACAAAATTTTGTGGCTGTAGCTGCGACGCCTCCAACACTTTTCATTTCACTTTTGCCCCATTATGTAGATAGGGGAAAAATGGTTTGGTGAATTGGAAAGCGCGGGGTTAAAATTTCACCTCACAACATAGCCTATGACGCTCTCAGGGTCCAGACGTGTGACTGTGCAAAATTTTGTGGCTGTAGCTGCGACGCCTCCAACACTTTTCATTTCACTTTTGCCCCATTATGTAGATAGGGGAAAAATGGTTTGGTGAATTGGAAAGCGCGGGGTTAAAATTTCACCTCACAACATAGCCTATGACGCTCTCAGGGTCCAGACGTGTGACTGTGCAAAATTTTGTGGCTGTAGCTGCGACGCCTCCAACACTTTTCATTTCACTTTTGCCCCATTATGTAGATAGGGGAAAAATGGTTTGGTGAATTGGAAAGCGCGAGGTTAAAATTTCACCTCACAACGTAGCCTATGACGCTCTCAGGGTCCAGACGTGTGACTGTGCATAATTTTGTTACTGTAGCTGCGACGCCTCCAACACTTTTCCTTTCACTTTTTTCCCCATTATGTAGATAGGGGCAAAATTGTTTGGTGAATTGGAAAGCGCGGGGTTAAAATTTCACCTCACAACGTAGCCTATGACGCTCTCAGGTTCCAGACGTGTGACTGTGCAAAATTTTGTTGCTGGAGCTGCGTCGCTTCCAACACTTTTCCTTTCACTTTTTTCCCCATTATGTAGATAGGGGCAAAATTGTTTGGTGAATTGGAACGCGCGGGATTAAAATTTCGCCTCACAATATAGCCTATGACGCTCTCGGGGTCCAGACGTGTGACTGTGCAAAATTTTGTGGCTGTAGCTGCGACGGTGCAGATGCCAATCCCGGACATACACACACACATATACACACACACACACACACACACACACACACATACATTCAGCTTTATATAGTAGATTTGCACTTTAGGTAAGATTTCGTGTTGGTGGTGGTTTCTTTGTTAAGTTCCCTTTAGGGTCTCAAGGGAGATCCATCGGTGAGCGGGAGCGCCGTGTCGAACTTAGGGTGCCAACCTCCGCTGTGAGGTAGGGTAGGTAAGGGAGAGATCACCCCCTCACCACATTAGCCTCTATCCTTTTTTAGTACTGTTTATATTGTTAAGTTATACTATTTAGGCTGTTATTGTCTCCTGACCCTTAAAATTATGGGTAATTTTACTCAGTTATATTAAAAGTTATATTTGCTCTTTTTTGGTTCAAACGTAATTTATACTCCGGTAATCATCTTGTTTGGCATAAGATTGAATTTGGTATGGCTAGTCCCTACATGTTTGGTATATTCCGAGTCTAAGCCTACGGCTTCAGCCCATGTATAGTCAGTGACCTCTATAACACACAGAGACATAGCTATAACTCCTTTGTTTGTTTGAATACACACAGTGATGACATCATGAAAATTTCCAGGCGTCTATTAACAGGAAATGAATGATTTACACAGTATATACAGATGGAGGTCACAGAGACTGCACGTAATATGGCATATTTCCATCGCCCTGCCTGATTTTTTATATTGTCTATAAATCTATTTGCTATATATACATGCAGTTGTTTCTTCAGATTGTTCATGGCACAAATATGCGGTTTTAGAACAATTCCTAAATCAATTCTGAAAAGCTGCAGACACCAGAAAAACAGTTCTATTAATTTAGTTAAAGAGAACCTGTCAGTCGATTCATGTTGCCCAAACCATAGATAGCATGAATCACAGCACGATAGCAGCCAGGTATCTTCTTCTCTGGGCTTTTCATAGAAAATAAAGTTAGAAGAGAAAGCCAGATACTATAGGATTAGATGTACATGTAGTAGCCTGAAGACCTACCTCTTCCGACAAGCGTAAACCTGCAGTAACAACCGATCCACCAAACCGCTGCACGACCAGCTCTACCCTCGCCTATTATATCCTCACCCATCCCTTGTAGAGTGTGAGCCCTGGCAGGCACGGTCCTCTCTTCTCCAGTACCAGTCATGACTTTTAATTGTTTAAGATTTAATTGTTTAAGATTGCTGTACTCGTTTTTATTATGTATACCCCTTTTCATATGTAAAGCACCGTGGAATAAATGGAGCTATAATAATAAATAATAATAATGTTACGGGTCTGATGCCAACCCCACCTGGCTTTTTAATGCAAAGATCAGACTGATCGACAGAGCTCTATTAGGGATAAGTGAACGTGCTCGATGATACTCATATATAATTCGAGTATCTTGGTGCTCAGATGTGCTCTTTAATTGGCGAGCTTTAGCCGGTGCTCTATTTCAAACTCGGATTTCCGCTTCCCATGGTTAGCGCGCCTGTTACACAGTCAATAAGCATGTGCGGATTGTCTACAAGTCAGTGTAAAATTTCCAGTTACTCCCACCTTCTATCTTCTCCACAAGGTCCACAAGGATCCAATCAAGCCTCCGGGTCGTCCGATTGTCTCTGGCATAGGAGGGCTGTGTGACCCGGTGTGTACATTTTTGGAACATTATCTACGTGCACAGGTCGAGATTCTGTCCTCTTATGTCAGAGACACTACAGATGTTCTGAACACCTGGATGGTTTACATCTGGATCCAGATATGCTTCTCATTACAGCAGAAGTAAAGGCGTTATATACGAGCATTCAGCATGAGGATGGACTAGAGGCGGCTTACTTCTTTCTGGAATCCAATGAAATGAAATAAAATCTTGATGCTGACATGAGGAGCCTGGTGTTGGAGTTGCTGCAGTTCATCCAGACACACAATGATTTCACATTCAAGGATGTTTTTTATTTTTGCAAAGAAGAGGTACATCAATGGGAACAGCGTGTGGACCAACCTATACAAACCTATTCTGTGGACCATCCTATGGTCCATCCAGTGTGTGGACCATCCTATGCAAACCCCAGATGATACACATGCCACTCCGCAGATCCTTGGATGGTTTAGATATATAGATGATTGTTGTGAATTCCGCTTTTGGGCTCCCTCAGGTGGTTGTAAGTGGCACTTTTGCGAGTTCTGCTCTTGGGCTCCCTCCGGTGGTTTTAAGTGGAATGGCTGCTCCTTGGATTTAGCAGTCAGCAGCTGCTTCCACTGATTGTCTTTTCTGCTCGGCTATTTAGCCTGGCTCTTTCCTTCAGCTTGTGCCACTTGTCAATGGTTCCTGGTTGGATTCACATCTCATTGGATTTCCCTGTTATCCTGACCAGTTCAGCAAAGCTAAGTCCTTGCTTGCTCTTTTATGTCCACAGGTTGTAGACTTATCCGTTCTGTGCTTTCTATGTTTGTCCAGCTTGTCAGTATGAATTCATTATGTGTAGCTGGAAGCTCTGGGAAGCAGATTTACCCTCCACACCTTTGGTCAGGTGTGGAGATTTTTGTAAACTCTGTGTGGATTTTTTGTAGTGTTTTATACTGACCGCACAGTATTCCATCCTGTCCTATCTATCTAGCTAGACTGGCCTCCTGTGCTCATCCTGGTTTCATTCTGTGTATGTCTTTTCCCTCTCCACTCACAGTCATTACTTGTGGGGGGCTATCTATCCTTTGGGGATTTTCTCTGAGGCAAGATAGTTTTCCTGTTTCTATCTTTAGGGGTAGTTAGTTCTCAGGCTGTGACGAGGTGCCTAGGGAGTGTCAGGAGCATCCCACGGCTACTTCTAGTGTTGTGTTGAGCTTAGGGACTGCGGTCAGTACAGGTACCACTTCCTTCAGAGCTCGTCCCATGTTGCTCCTAAACCACCAGATCATAACAGTACAAGTGGACACAAATGAATTAAATGCATCTTAAAAGAAGGAAAAAATTCTGAGCCATTTTTTTTTCTGTGCTCTGTTCTGTCTTTTTTTTCCTCTTGATCTCTGGGTGGTTCAGGATTTATGCTCTGGCATGAATGTTCAGGGTTTGTTTTCTCATGTGGATCAACTTGCTGCAAGAGTACAGAGTATCCAAGATTATGTTGTCCAGACTCCGGCTTTGGAGCCTAGAATTCCTACTCCTGATTTGTTTTTTGGGGACAGATCCAAGTTTTTGAACTTTAAAAATAACTGCAAATTGTTTTTTGCTTTGAAACCCCGTTCTTCTGGTGATCCCATTCAGCAAGTTAAAATCATCATATCCTTGCTGCGTGGTGACCCTCAGGACTGGGCATTCTCCCTTGAATCAGGGGATCCGGCATTGCTGAATGTAGACGCATTTTTTCAAGCGCTCGGATTATTGTATGACGAACCTAATTCTGTGGATCATGCAGAAAAAACCCTGTTGGCCTTGTGTCGAGGTCAGGAAGCGGCAGAATTATACTGCCAGAAATGTAGGAAATGGTCTGTACTCACTAAATGGAATGAGGATGCTCTGGCTGCTATTTTCAGAAAAGGTCTTTCTGAAGCCCTTAAAGATGTTATGGTGGGCTTCCCTACGCCTACTGGTTTGAGCGAATCTATGTCTCTAGCCATTCAGATTGATCGGCGTCTGCGCGAGCGCAAAGCTATGCACCATATGGCAGTGTCCTCTGAGCAGAGTCCTGAACCTATGCAATGTGATAGGATTTTGACTAGAACAGAACGGCAGGAATTCAGACATCAGAATAGGCTGTGTTTTTACTGTGGTGATTCTGCTCATGTTATTTCTGATTGCCCTAAACGTACTAGGAGGGTCGCTAGGTCTGTTACCATTAGTACTGTACAACCTAAATTTCTTTTATCTGTGACCCTGATTTGCTCATTGTCGTCCTTTTCTGTCATGGCATTTGTGGATTCAGGCGCTGCCCTGAACTTAATGGACTTAGAATTCGCCAGGCGCTGTGGTTTTTCCTTGCAGAGCCCTATTCCTTTGCAGAGCCCTATTCCTTTGAGGGGCATTGATGCTACACCATTGGCCAAGGATAAACCTCAGTACTGGACGCAGATGACCATGTACATGGCTCCTGCACATCAGGAAAATTGCCGTTTTCTGGTGTTGCATAACCTGCATGATGTTGTTGTACTGGGTTTTCCATGGTTACAGGAACATAATCCGGTGCTGGATTGGAAAACTATGTCTGTGACTAGTTGGGGTTGTCAAGGGGTACATAGTGACGTTCCTTTGATGTCAATTTCCTCTTCCCCCTCTTCTGAGGTCCCTGAGTTTTTGTCGGATTTCCAGGATGTGTTTGATGAGCCCAAGTCCAGTCCCCTTCCTCCACATAGGGACTGTGATTGTGTTATTAACTTGATTCCTGGTTGTAAGTTCTCTAAGGGCCAACTTTTCAATCTGTTTGTGCCAGAGCATGCCGCCATGCGGAGCTATGTTAAGGAATCTTTGGAGAAAGGGCATATTCGGCCGTCTTCGTCACCATTGGGAGCGGGTTTCTTTTTTGTTGCTAAGAAGGATGGCTCCTTGAGACCCTGTATAGATTATCGTCTTCTTAATAAGATCACGGTCAAATTCCAATACCCCTTGCCTTTGCTTTCTGATTTGTTTGCTCAGATTAAGGGGGCTAGTTGGTTTACTAAGATTGACCTCCGAGGGGCATATAATCTTGTTCGTATTAAACAGGGTGACGAATGGAAAACTGCATTTAATACGCCCGAAGGCCATTTTGAATACCTTGTGATGCCATTCGGGCTCTCTAATGCTCCATCTGTGTTCCAATCCTTCATGCATGATATTTTCCGCAATTATCTTGATAAATTCATGGTTGTATATTTGGATGATATTTTGATTTTTTTCCGATGATTGGGAGTCTCATGTGAAGCAGGTCAGGATGGTATTCCAGATCCTTCGTGATAATGCTTTATTTGTGAAGGGGTCTAGGTGCCTATTCAGAGTTCAGAAGGTCTCTTTTTTGGGTTTTATTTTTTCTCCCTCGTCTATGGAAATGGATCCTGTTAAGGTCCAAGCTATTCATGACTGGATTCAACCCACATCTGTGAAGAGCCTTCAAAAATTTTTGGGCTTTCTAATTTCTATCGCCGTTTCATTGCCAACTTTTCCAGTGTGGTTAAGCCTCTTACTAATTTGACAAAGAAAGGCGCTGATGTTACGAATTGGTCCTCTGCGGCTGTTGAGGCCTTTCGGGAGCTTAAACGCCAATTTACTTCTGCCCCTGTGTTGCGTCAGCCGGATGTTTCTCTTCCTTTTCAGGTTGAGGTTGACGCTTCTGAGATTGGGGCAGGGGCCGTTTTGTCTCATAGGGATTCTGATGGTTCTTTGATGAAACCGTGTGCTTTTTTTTCCAGAAAGTTTTCGCCTGCGGAACGCAACTATGATGTCGGCAATCGGGAGTTGTTGGCTATGAAGTGGGCGTTTGAGGAGTGGCGACATTGGCTTGAGGGAGCTAAGCACCACGTTGTGGTCTTGACTGATCATAAGAATCTGATTTACCTTGAGTCGGCCAAGGGGCTGAATCCTAGACAGGCTCGATGGTCCCTGTTTTTCTCCCGTTTTGATTTTGTGGTCTCGTATCTTCCGGGATCTAAGAATGTTAAGGCTGATGCCCTCTCTAGGAGTTTTTCGCCTGATTCTCCTGGAGTCCTTGAGCCGGTTGGCATTCTTAAGGAAGGGGTGATTCCTTCTGCCATCTCCCCTGATTTGCGGCGGGTGCTTCGGGAATTTCAGGCTGATAGGCCTGACCGCTGTCCAGTGGGGAAGCTGTTTGTTCCTGATGGATGGACAAGTAAGGTGATTTATGAGGTTCATTGTTCAGTGTTGGCTGGTCATCCTGGGATTTTTGGTACCAGAGATTTGGTTGCTAGGTCCTTTTGGTGGCCTTCCTTGTCGCGCGATGTGCGTGCTTTTGTGCAGTCCTGTGGGACTTGCGCCCGGGCCAAGCCTTGCTGTTCCCGCGCTAGTGGGTTGCTTTTGCCTTTGCCGGTCCCTGAGAGGCCCTGGACGCATATTTCCATGGATTTTATTTCGGATCTTCCTGTTTCCCAGAAGATGTCTGTTATCTGGGTTGTTTGTGACCGGTTCTCTAAAATGGTCCATCTGGTACCTTTGCCTAAGTTGCCTTCCTCCTCAGATTTGGTTCCATTGTTTTTTCAGCATGTGGTTCGTTTGCATGGCATTCCGGAGAATATTGTGTCTGACAGAGGTTCTCAGTTTAATCCATAATAAAAAAGAAGACAGCGCCACACCGGTCAGTGAAAAATGACTTACAGATTTAATCTGCCATCTGCGGCGACGTTTCGGTACAATGACCTTTATCAAGCACAGTCTGACACATGTTCCAACCACCATTATATACTTCTAGCACCACCCCTCATTACATAATCCACCAATAGGAGTATAGCACCATAAAAGTAAACACAAATGAATACACATAAATACATTTACATATATAGAAAATGCATTACAAACACATAGAAACAATGCTACATCATCTAACAAAGACATACTAGCCCTGATTGCCAAAAATCCAAAAAACCAGCCCACTACAGTGTAATCAAGATCCCCCACATAGCGATATAAACAAACCGCAGTCCTCCAATAGATCTACAGCATGCCCCGTAGCTAAGATACAGGCCAACCCTCCGAATGATGTCATAACAGCCATAGTCCAATTGGAAGTCGATCATAAGTCATGTGAACACAGGGGTGGATAAGATTGCTGCGCAAGTCCAGTTCATTCCTGCAATAGATCCCCACTGAGCATGACGGCCACAAACCAGGACATAACTCCACCCCCAGAATGATACCATGGTAACCGTCGTCCAATCAAATACTCGGTCGTCCTTCACATGATCGCAGGGGTAAAAACAATAGCCATGTAAGTCCAATTTGATCTCTCCTGTGTATAACACAGACAACTTCCAAGAAGGAGTCCGCAGATGTAACAACATTGCGCAGATTCACCATCTTCCAACAGCGGTTGCTTGATCAGCTATACAGGGGCAGTAACATCCATGTCCCACAGGACTTCCATGCGCTGACGATTGTAGATACTTCTCCATAGTATATGGCAATCCGGCAATATATAAAAGTCTATTGATTCAAAGCTGAGACTCATGAGATAATTAGGAAAAAAGCAGCTATATATAATATAACACAAATCCCTTAACCCTCCGTCAGGCGCAATATAGATTCTCGTCAGTTCAGGCGCAATGTGCCTGACAAGCACAGGTCAGAAAACCACCTATAGTAGCTACATATTTCAATTTCAGGACTATAGAAGTAGTCAGTGACCTTCATAGGAATGTATTAAAAGAGATTACACCAAATCAGAGGCAAAAAAAACCATTTATTAACCATAAACGTATTAACCCCTTAAGCCCGGGGGTGGTTTGCACGTTAATGACCGGGCCAATTTTTACAATTCTGACCACTGTCCCTTTATGAGGTTATAACTCTGGAACGCTTCAACGGATCTTGGCGATTCTGACATTGTTTTCTCGTGACATATTGTACTTCATGATAGTGCTAAAATTTCTTTGATATTACCTGCGTTTATTTGTGAAAAAAATGGAAATTTGGCAAAAATTTAGAAAATTTCGCAATTTTCCAACTTTGAATTTTTATGCCCTTAAATCACAGAGATATGTCACGCAAAAACCTTAATAATTAACATTTCCCACATGTCTACTTTACATCAGCACAATTTTGGAAACAATTTTTTTTTTTGTTAGGGAGTTATAAGGGTTAAAAGTTGACCAGCAATTTCTCATTTTTACAACAAAATTTACAAAACCATTTTTTTAGGGACCACCTCACATTTGAAGTCACATTTAGGGGTCTATATAGAAAAAAATACCCAAAAGTGACACCATTCTAAAAACTGCACCCCTCAAGCTGATCAAAACCACATTCAAGAAGTTTATTAACCCTTCTGGTGCTTCATGAGAGCTAAAGCAATGTTGAAAGAAAAAATGAAAATGTATCTTTTTAGTCATGAAAACAATCTTTTAGCAACAATTTTTTTTCCCAAAGGTAACAGGAGAAATTGGACTGCAAAAGTTGTTGTCCAATTTGTCCTGAGTACGATACCCCATATGTGGGGGGAACCACTGTTTGGGCGCATGGCAGGGCTCAGAAGGGAAGGAGCGCCATTTGACTTTTTCAAGCTAAAATTAGCTGGAATTGAGATCGGACTCCATGTCGCGTTTGGTGAGCCCCTGATGTGCCTAAACAGTGGAAACCCCTCACAAGTGACCCCATTTTGGAAACTAGACCCCCTAAGAAACTTATCTAGATGTGTGGTGAGCACTTTTATCCCCCAAGTGCTTCACAGAAGTTTATACCGCCCGTGCGTAAAAATAAAAAAACGTATTTTTTCCACAAACATGATCGTTTAGTCCCCAATTTTTTATTTTCGCAAGGGTAACTGAAGAAATTGGACCATAAAAGTTGTAGTCCAATTTGTCCTGAGTAAGACAATACCCCATATGTGGGGGGGAACCACTGTTTGGGCGCATGGCAGGGCTCAGAAGGGAAGGAGCGCCATAAGACTTTTTCAAGCTAAAATTAGCTGGAATTGAGATCGGACGCCACGTCGCGTTTGGTGAGCCCCTGATGTGCCTAAACAGTGGAAACCCCCCACAATTGACCCCATTTTGGAAACTAGACCCCCTAAGGAACTTATCTAGATGTGTGGTGAGCAGTTTTATCCCCCAAGTGCTTCACAGAAGTTTATACCGCCCGTGCGTAAAAATAAAAAAACGTATTTTTTCCACAAACATGATCGTTTAGTCCCCAATTTTTTATTTTCGCAAGGGTAACTGAAGAAATTGGACCATAAAAGTTGTAGTCCAATTTGTCCTGAGTAAGACAATACCCCATATGTGGGGGGGAACCACTGTTTGGGCGCATGGCAGGGCTCAGAAGGGAAGGAGCGCCATAAGACTTTTTCAAGCTAAAATTAGCTGGAATTGAGATCGGACGCCACGTCGTGTTTGGTGAGCCCCTGATGTGCCTAAACAGTGGAAACCCCCCACAAGTGACCCCATTTTGGAAACTAGACCCCCTAAGGAACTTATCTAGATGTGTGGTGAGCACTTTTATCCCCCAAGTGCTTCACAGAAGTTTATACCGCCCGTGCGTAAAAATAAAAAAACGTATTTTTTTCCACAAACATGATCGTTTAGTCCCCAATTTTTTATTTTCGCAAGGGTAACTGAAGAAATTGGACCATAAAAGTTGTAGTCCAATTTGTCCTGAGTAAGACAATACCCCATATGTGGGGGGGAACCACTGTTTGGGCGCATGGCAGTGCTCAGAAGGGAAGGAGCGCCATAAGACTTTTTCAAGCTAAAATTAGCTGGAATTGAGATCGGACGCCACGTCGTGTTTGGTGAGCCCCTGATGTGCCTAAACAGTGGAAACCCCCCACAAGTGACCCCATTTTGGAAACTAGACCCCCTAAGGAACTTATCTAGATGTGTGGTGAGTACTTTTATCCCCCAAGTGCTTCACAGAAGTTTATACCGCCCGTGCGTAAAAATAAAAAAACGTATTTTTTCCACAAACATGATCGTTTAGTCCCCAATTTTTTATTTTCGCAAGGGTAACTGAAGAAATTGGACCATAAAAGTTGTAGTCCAATTTGTCCTGAGTAAGACAATACCCCATATGTGGGGGGGAACCACTGTTTGGGCGCATGGCAGGGCTCAGAAGGGAAGGAGCGCCATAAGACTTTTTCAAGCTAAAATTAGCTGGAATTGAGATCGGACGCCACGTCGTGTTTGGTGAGCCCCTGATGTGCCTAAACAGTGGAAACCCCCCACAAGTGACCCCATTTTGGAAACTAGACCCCCTAAGGAACTTATCTAGATGTGTGGTGAGCACTTTTATCCCCCAAGTGCTTCACAGAAGTTTATACCGCCCGTGCGTAAAAATAAAAAAATGTATTTTTTCCACAAACATGATCGTTTAGTCCCAAATTTTTTATTTTCGCAAGGGTAACTGAAGAAATTGGACCATAAAAGTTGTAGTCCAATTTGTCCTGAGTAAGACAATACCCCATATGTGGGGGGGAACCACTGTTTGGGCGCATGGCAGGGCTCAGAAGGGAAGGAGCGCCATAAGACTTTTTCAAGCTAAAATTAGCTGGAATTGAGATCGGACGCCATGTCGTGTTTGGTGAGCCCCTGATGTGCCTAAACAGTGGAAACCCCCCACAAGTGACCCCAATTTGGAAACTAGACCCCCTAAGGAACTTGTCTAGATGTGTGGTGACAGCTTTGAACCCCCAAGTGTTTCACTAAAGTTTATAACGCCCGGGCGTGAAAATAAAAAATCCTATTTTTTGCCCACAAAAATGATCTTTTAGTCCCCAATTTTTTAATTTCCCAAGGGTAACAGGAGAAATTGGACCACAAAAGTTGTTGTCCAATTTGTCCTGAGTAGGCTGGTACCCCATATGTGGGAGAAAACTACTGTTTGGGCACACCTCAGGGCTCGGAAGGGACGTAGTGACTTTTTGGAATGCAGGCTTTGATGGAATCGTCTGCGGCTGTCACGTTCCGTTTGAGGAGCCCCTGATGTGCCTAAACAGTGGAAACCCCCCACAAGTGACCCCAATTTGGAAACTAGACCCCCTAAGGAACTTGTCTAGATGTGTGGTGACAACTTTGAACCCCCAAGTGTTTCACTAAAGTTTATAACGCCCGGGCGTGAAAATAAAAAATCCTATTTTTTGCCCACAAAAATGATCTTTTAGTCCCCAATTTTTTAATTTCCCAAGGGTAACAGGAGAAATTGGACCACAAAAGTTGTTGTCCAATTTGCCCTGAGTACGCTGGTACCCCACATGTGGGAAAAAACTGTTTGGGCACACGTTGGGGCTCGAAAGGGAAGTACTGACGTTTTTGAATGCAGACTTTGATGGAATCGTCTGCGGGTGTCATGTTCCGTTTGCAGAGCCCCTGATGTGCCTAAACAGGAAAAAAACCCACAAGTGACAACATTTTGGAAAGTAGACCCCCAGAGAACCTACGTAGATGTGCCAACTTTGGAATTATTCTATTTCCTGGAAAGTAAATTAGTAGTGCATGGAGGTGTGGTACAATTTAAAGCAATCCTTCATACACAGGCCAGGTTTGTCGGGGCAGGTGTCGCATTGATAGGTGGTGTCCCTTCGAATTCCTCTTTTGTAGCACACTCGGCACCTTTTTTGCGGCTTACCTTTTTCTTCAGTTGGCGGGACCCCCCCAGGAAAATGCTGGCCTGGTACGATACGTGCACCTTCAGTTCCAGAAGTACTGGGGCCCGCTCCTTCCCTCGTGCCAAACATCAGGGCCTTAACCACTACCTCTTGGAAATGAAGGTACGACGTATCGGTGTTGCGTGCACATTGTGACAGCAGGAAAGCGTTGAGCATTGCCATTTGTACGATGTGCACGGACAGCTTTTTGTACCACACCCTGGCCTTTCTCAAAGCACTGTACGGTTGGAGGAGTTGATTGGAGAGATCAACGCCCCCCATGTTTTTGTTGTACCCAAGTACACAGTCTGGTTTGAAGACCTGTGCAGAGGTACCCCGAACAGTGCTGAGGGCGCTGCCATCACCGTGTATGGTGGTCAACAGAAGGACATCCCTTTTGTCCTTGTACTTGACAACCAGCAGGTGGTCGCTATATTGGGCTTTGCTCTCACCTTTTCTGAGAATCTGCCCAAGTAGCGTCTTTGGGAGGCCTCTCTGATTTTTGCGGACAGTACCGCAGGCTGCGGTACCTCGCGCAAAGAGAGTTTTGTAGAGTGGGATGCTGGAATAAAAGTTATCGGTATAGAGGTGATAACCTTTATCCAGCAGTGGGTGCACCAAATCCCACACTATTTTCCCACTCACTCCCAGGACAGGGGGACACTCAGGCGGTTCAATCCTGCTGTCCTTCCCCTCATAGACTCTAAAGCTGTGGGTGTACCCTGAGGTACTCTCACACAGCTTGTAGAGTTTGATTCCGTACCTGGCCCTCTTGCTGGGCAGGTATTGACGGAATCCGAGCCGCCCCTTAAAATGAATTAAGGACTCATCCACGCAGATGTCCCTTTGAGGCACGTACACTTCTGCAAACTTTTTGTTGAAGTGTTCGATGACCGGCCGAACTTTGAACAGACGGTCAAAGTTGGGGTCATCTCGTGCGGGACACCGTGCATTATCGGAATAATGCAGGAATTTATGGATGGCCTCAAAACGCGTCCGGGTCATGACCATTCTGAATACTGGAGTGTTATATAAAATATCCACACTCCAATATTGCCGAAGTTCAGGCTTTTTCAGAATCCCCATATGGAGGACCAGGCCCCAAAACTGCATCATTTCAACTGCGTCTACAGGAGACCAGTTAGAATATGATGAACCCGAGTTTTGGTCCAAAAATTGCCGAGCATACAGATTAGTTTGCTCCACCATAAGGTTGACGAAAGCCTCAGAGAAAAAGACTTTGAAAAAGTCTAGTTCTGTGAGGCCGGTGGTGTCAAACTTGATTCCTGATTCTGCCACAAAATCAGGAATCAGTGGCTCGTAATTTTCGGGGGGCCTGGTCCATATGGGATCCGCAGTGGGGTGTGCTGGTTCGTCTTCAGCAATGGTGGGCCTAGCCTCATCTTCTGTCCTGCGGCATCTGCGTGGCGGTTCCGCAGGGCCGGAGGAGGAAGATGAGGAGTGGGAAGAGGATGAGGAAGAATCAGAAAAATAAAGAAAAGTGGGATCCTCTTCCTCGCTATCAGTGTTGGAGGCAAGGAAAGCATATGCCTCCTCCACTGAATAGCGCTGTTGGGACGAACGGGACGAGCGGGACATTTTTTTTTTAAGTGTGGTGCTTGAGTGTACTTTATTGGTAACTATGTGTAAGTGTTGGGGGATAGTGCTTGGTGCAAACTACTCTGAAAAGAAAAAGCTAAAGGAAAAAAAAATACTTGTGAAAGAAAAGTATAAAACAGCAGGCCCTAGCTCTGATAAGTGAACCGCGTCACTTACCAAAGTTTGGCGGCTGCTGGGTGTGTGAACGGGGATGTGAGAAAAAAAAAAAAAAAGGAAAGCACGGGTTAGATGCGCGCGGGGTGAGCGCACGGAGATGTGGGAAAAAAAAAAAAAAAAGGAAAGCACGGGTTAGACGCGGTGGGCTGAGCGCACGGAGATGTGGGGGAAAAAAAAACGAAAGCACGGGTTAGATGCGCGCGGGGTGAGCGCACGGAGATGTGGGAAAAAAAAAAAAAGAAAAGCACGGGTTAGACGCGGTGGGGTGAGCGCACGGAGATGTGGGGGAAAAAAAAGGAAAGCACGGGTTAGATGCGCGCGGGGTGAGCGCACGGGTTAGATGCGGTGGGCTGAGCGCACGGAGATGTGGGGGGAAAAAAAAGGAAAGCACGGGTTAGATGCGCGCGGGGTGAGCGCACGGAGATGTGGGAAAAAAAAAAGGAAAGCACGGGTTAGACGCGGTGGGGTGAGCGCACGGAGATGTGGGGGGGAAAAAAGGAAAGCACGGGTTAGATGCGCGCGGGGTGAGCGCACGGAGATGTGGGAAAAAAAAAAAAGGAAAGCACGGGTTAGACGCGGTGGGGTGAGCCACGGAGATGTGGGGGGGAAAAAAGGAAAGCACGGGTTAGATGCGCGCGGGGTGAGCGCACGGAGATGTGGGAAAAAAAAAAAGGAAAGCACGGGTTAGACGCGGCAGGGTGAGCGCACGGAGATGTGGGGGAAGAAAAAGGAAAGCACGGGTTAGATGCGCGCGGGGTGAACGCACGGAGATGTGGGAGAAAAAAAAAAAGGAAAACGGCAGGCACAAGCTCTGATAAGTGAACTGCGTCACTTATCAAAGTTTGGCGGCTGCGGGATGGGTGTACGGAATTGGGCAAAGGGGGCTGCTGAAAAAAAAGCGAGCACGAGTGTTGATCGGTGAACTGCATCACCAATCAACGCTCGGCGGCTGCTAAACGTGCACACGGAGGCGGCGCAAAGAGGGACGGAGGGGGTAAAGAAGGGAGGGAAGGGGGGGATGGGTGGAAGGGGGGATGGGGGGGTGAAATGAGACCGGGTAGGGGCTGTTAGCACTTACCTTTTGTAGTCTCTCTTCTTTCTTTGGTTTTCTTTCTTTGGTTTTCTTTCTTCCGCTTTTTTGTATCGCAGGGGATTGTGGTGTTACAGGCTTCTGTAGCACCACAAGGCCCAACAAGACAAGATCTGGCTGTGTGACCACTCAGCAGGAGTTCCTCAGCTAGAGTGAGGACCCCTGCAGAGCGGTCACACAGGTCACCTGCAGGTGACAGACAGGTCAGAGAGCGGTCACACCGCTGCTGTGAGCTGTCATTGGTGGGATCGAATGATAACATCGATCCCACCAATCCCTGCAGGGCTTGGTGACCATGGCAACTGCCTAGGATCCCTCCGATCCTAGGCAGGTCACTGCCAGGTCACCAGCAGGGCACACAGCGGTCACAACGTGACCGCCGCTGTGCCCTGTGATTGGCGCGATCATTGATCGCGCCAATCAGCTCCTGCAGGCCCTGCTGGGCCTGCACTAGTCACTGGCCTGTGATCGGTGCCATGGCAGCACCGATCCAGGCCGCTACAGCAGGGGGTATGACAGCCGGCACGGGGCAGGGAAAAGCCGGGCACGGGGCAGGGAACAGCTGGGCACAGCGCGGTAACACCGCCGCTGTGCCCGGTGATTGGCGCGATCGTCGTTCGCATCGATCGCGCCAATCAGCCTCTGCAGGCCCTGCTGGGCCTGCACTAGGCTCTGGCCTACGATCGGTGCTATTGCAGCACCGATCCAGGCCAGTACAGCAGGGCACAGCAGCGGTAATACCGCCGCTGTGCCCTGCGATTGGTGCGATCGATACGATCGGCGATCGCGCCAATCCGGGGGGTTTTTGCCGGTGCCTGGCGTTGCCAGGCACCGGCCCTAGGATCGAGTACATCGGTACTCGATCCTAGCCTGCGACCTCATTGTTTCAGCCGCTCCGATTGGCTGAAACAATGAGGAACGCTGTGATTGGCTGTTCAGAATTGAACAGCCAATCACAGCGATCCAGAGGCCGGGGGGGCGAAGCCATGCCCGGGGATGTCGGCGCCATCTTCCTCCAGGTAAAATGGCGCCGGAAATTTAATGCGATCACCGCGATTTAAGTCGCGATGTCGCATTAAACACTATGACGTACTATCCCGTCACTGGGAATTAAGTCCCAGGTCACCTGGACGGGATAGTACGTCATATGGGATAAAGGGGTTAAAACTAAAAGTACCACTTTTCGGTAGTACCGCCAAATAGGCTCCAGTTATCTTTACTTAACTATTGCTTAAATATAAAATTATGGAAAAAAACTTAAAGGATATTGCACTTAGATGTTACTTAATTATTTTCTACTCATCTTCAGTGGTTTCAATTGCAGCAGAAGCAGCACAGGTACACTTAGAAAAGCAAGGCTGGCAGACGAAAGTTGCATGGGAAAGGCAGATTGATTCTTTACATATTTTGCAGTCATATTTAGAAAGCCTCCTGAAACCAGATACAAATGAGCAGGTAGTACAACTGCGTCTTTTAGAAGGTGGTAGAGTCGGTGTTTGTTCTGGAACGTCCTTGGGACGATATCTCTTCAACCGGTGTTGCAGGGCAAGGGGCATTCCAACCGTCTTTGTACTTCTTAGGCTTAGCTCTCCACTCACCAGTTCATTAGCCAATTGTTTTAGGTACATTCTTCTGCGCATTTGTTTAAGTTCATTACCGAGGTAAATTACTTGTGAGTTGATGCCACCCACATTCAGCATTGTAAAGAAGATTACCATCGGCCAGCGTTTGGTATTTCGACTTACATTGAAATTGCCACACATTTGGTCAGCAGTGTCAACGCCGCTTTTGGTCAAATTATAAAAAGTTATGATTTCTGGTTTCCTTAGCTCCCCAGACTCTGGATCAATGGTGTAATCATTATGTAGTGAAGAGACCAAAATCACATTTTTCCTCTCGCGTGGGATGTAAGAAACTAAAATCTTTCCATTACTGAACCCAAACATAGTGCTATACTGTTGTTTGCCTTTTGTATATAGAAAATCTGGCGGCAACTGCCTTTTGTTTTTTCTAACAGTTCCCACATATGACAGCTTTTTCGTTTTTAAAAAATCAATCAGATCAAATTCAGTAAACCAGTTGTCAGCAGTGATATTTCGACCAGATCCAAACATTGGCTCAGCAATTCTCTTTACCACATCACTAGGCTTGTTGCTCACATTGAAAGGACCTGGTGGCTGTCTTCCACAATAAACTTCCATGTTCATAGTGTACATCATCCTTGCATCAACCATGGCAAAAATTTTAATTCCATATTTGTTTGGCTTCGATGGTATATGTTGCCGAAAACCACATCTTCCACGGAAACCTGGAAGCATCTCATCAATAGTGAGGTTTTGCCTCGGGCAATAGCTTTTTTGACAATTCATAATAAATTGTTGAAATATGTCCCGAATTGGTGCAAGCCGGTTATAACCTTTTCGTTCTGTCCGGGTACTTCGATCATCGAAACGGACGCAACGGATCAGGACTTTGAATCGTTTCAGATTCATCACAAGGCTGAATTTGTCGATGCCATCACCGTCTGTCCCCCACAGCTCCTCCAAACTTTGCCTATTTGCTCTGAAAGCACCAGCTAGGTATAACAAGCCAATAAATGCCTTGAGTTCAATCACATCAGTGTTTTTGATGTCCCTCTCTCTGGAGAATTGCTCTTTGATTGTGTCAATATACTGGTTAGTGAACCGAACAATAGTTTCCAACATGCTATCTGTAATTAGATTACTCCAACATTCCACTGCAGTTTTAGCTTTTCTAGCACTTCCAATAACTCCAGGAAGGTGTGTAATAATATTGTGGGATTCTCTGCGCTGTTTGTTCTTGGGTGCCTTTTTGTTCCACTTTGTATTTTTATCTTTGCCCAAATAATAAGCTAGATCTGTGTCTATTTCCTCTGTATCAGTGTCATCACCATCCTGCTCTGTTCCAGAATCAGTGTTACATTCTGCTACCTCATCTTAAGATGAAATGTCACTAGATTCCTCTAAATCCTCAGTTACTGCTGGTTCTTCCTCATCATCTTCTAACAAAAAAATCTTCATTTCTTCTAAATGAAGGGGTTTAGATGAATCATACTGTTTTCTGGCCATTGCAGCAGAAAATCTGAAGCAAGAGAGAAAGAATATGTGTTAGGGCACAATGTGCCTTAGAAGCCACCCTCCTTTTGTCTAAGAAAACTTTGGGACACTGCGGCTCATGCCGCTGTCCCCTGACTGCTGCGCCTTCCCCACGCTTGTTGGTGAGAGATCTCCCATCGAGTGAGGCAAGGATGAATACGGGGTTAACTCCCCGAGGAGGGGGCGGGGCTTATCTCCTGCTCTTGGCGCCAGGAAGCGCCGGAATCACATCCGATCCCAGGACCCGGACCTGTTGGGCTGCCGGTGTGATGGACCCGCTGGAGAGTGCGGTGAGGGAGAGGATTGGCAGGGAAGGCAGCGCTTGGCTAGCAGCTTTGCTGACCAGGAGCGACTCCTTCCCTGCCATAATGCAGACGGCGGCGCCACCGGAGGGTCGGCGCTCTCGCAGAGCCACCCGGCCTCCGGCACGGCTGAGCCCGCCAGCGATTTCAAAAAAGAGCGCGCGCAGCTCTCGTGCGCGCGCCCCTGCTGCTCTCGGCGCCAGCGGGACGGGAGGAAGTGAACTGCAGCAGGTGGGGGAGACACAAGAGTCGGGGACTAGCGACATAAGCTTTATTCCCCCTTCTGCCCCGGGAACAATAAGAGGGAGTGCAGGACTGCAGGTGCCAGCAGTATTAGCCAGAGCTGGGCACCTAACTAGAAACAGCATGGGGGGAGTTCAAGGAACGTCTGCTTCATCACAGGACTCAGGGACGGCAGGAAAGGAGACTGAGGCTCCGCAGGGAGGTATTCCTCCACTTTCAAGCAACGCAGGGGAAGCTAATGCTAATACTGTCAGGGACAAGGATGGGGCAGCGGTAGCACAGCAGAACATGGGATCACCCCACATAATATTAGCATCAGGTCAGCACGGTGCATACTCCCAGACTAGTATAGGGGGCGACTCACAGTTTCCACCTTACCCACTTATTTTTAGCACACCGTATTCACAAATTCCCGGGCGGGCAAATTATTCCCTCGCAGGCGGCATTAGGGGAACACCAGAACGCCTCAGCGTCAATATCACTGATGGCAACCGGTGTTCATGCCCCAAGTCAGGGTGCTGGCACCCCGGCTCTGGATAGCAGACAGAGTGCGGGTATCCGCCCCGCGCGCAGATCATCATCGTCATCATCGTCATCCCCTAGAGAGCATCGCAGAAGCAGGCATAGGAAGCGCGATCGTCATGGTAGCAAACGGCGTTCATATAGATCTAGGTCCAGCCGACGTAGCAGACGGTCTAGAGCTTCGCGTTGGCGCTCGCCTTCTTCATCTGATAGTTCTTCAGGCAGGTCACACAGGCAGGAGTCCTCTCGTCGTAGGTCCATACAGCGCATGGAACGCCAAGGTCCGTCGACTCCCGTGGCACGGGAAGTAAGCTGTCCGGAGGCCAATGCACCGATCGGTGAGTACCCCTTTGTCGGGGCATGGGGAGGGGAGAGAACCAACACCAATATTTCAGACGCAGCAGCAAGTGCGGCCACAGGGGGCAGGATCTATGTCAACCCAAAATTGCTACAACCAGTGGGACCTTGCAGGCAACCCCCTCCGCCCCGCCCAGAGGTGTACAAGGATGGCCTATTCTGTGGGGTCCCTCCGTTAGGAGCCCACTTGGATAGCGCTATCAAGGAACAAATTTGGGCTAATGATTTCATTGACATATGGTCCCTGGTCTCCACGGACCAGCACTCGATAGATAGAGAGAGGCGGTTGGGAGAAAAAACATATGAACGTAAACCAAAAGTTGCAAAACCCATCAATAACTGGTTGCAAGCGTTTGCGGTCCTGGGATGCGTTATGGGGGAGAAGCACCCCGAAAGGTGCTCCGAGCTATTTATATACCTAGATAGCATCTACAACTCCTATAAGGCACACGGGGGATCAGCATGGTGGAAATATGATGAGGATTTCCGCCGTCGCTTGGCCGCCAACCCCCAATTAGGCTGGGGTATGAAAGCCACGGATTCGTGGCTCCGATTGATGATGGCGCAAAGAGCAACCCAATCCTTTCACGGGCCCGCTGCCGGGTCCGGTAACAACGCGGCAGCAACAGTCATGCGTAGACCAGGTTCATGCTGGTTATTTAATGAAGGACACTGTAAGTTTTATGGGCTCTGCAAATATAGACATGAGTGTTCAGCGTGCGGAGGTTCCCACCCTGTGGCAAAATGCACACGACCACTCCAAAAAGCTAACTCCGGAAAAAATCCCTCTACAGGTGAGGTTAACGACGCCAGTGAGCGTAAAAAGAATGGAGCCGTGGCTGGACAAATATCCCAATAAAGCGGCTGCGGGGCAACTGCGTTTCGGTTTTTCATATAGGTTCTTCATCCCATTTAATTGGTCCCCGGAGCCACAATCGGCCACAAACTTACAATCCGCAAAGGAATTACCCGACGTACTAGCAGCGAAGTTGGACAAGGAAATCAGGTTGGGTCGCTTTCGCGGTCCCTTCAATTCCCCACCTTTTCCTAACTTACGGGTTTCCCCCTTGGGTATAGTTCCCAAAAAAGAGTCAGGTAAATACCGATTAATTCATCACCTATCATACCCCAAGGGTATGTCGGTTAACGATGGTATACCCAGGGATGAAACAGCCGTCACTTACATTTCCTTTGACAAAGCGATCGACTTAGTCAGAAGCGCGGGCCCGGGGGCCCTTATGGCAAAATCGGACATAGAATCCGCGTTCCGGCTGCTTCCGGTACACCCGGACTGTCACCACCTACTGGGAGCTAAATTTGAGGATCTATACTATTATGACACATGTCTTCCCATGGGGTGTTCTATTTCCTGTTTTTATTTCGAATTATTTAGTACGTTTTTAGAATGGGTTGCTCGCAAAATCACTCGGCAAACCGCCATCACGCACTATCTCGATGACTTTTTGATAGTTGGTCCAGCTGGATCAGATGTTTGCTCCACAACCCTAGCCCAATTCAAAGATGGCATGGAACATTTCGGGGTCCCACTTTCCCCTGAAAAAACGATTGGGCCAGTATCAGTGATCACATTCCTCGGGATCAAAATCGATTCGGTCGCCATGGAATTTAGGTTGCCGATGGAAAAAATTAAGAAACTGCTGGAACTCATTAGCGGATGTATTTCGGTTGGTAAAGTCACATTGACGCAAATGCAGTCAATGCTTGGCTCCTTGAATTTTGCCTGTAGGGTCATGCCAGCGGGCAGGATCTTCTCGCGCAGATTAATGATAGCCACGAGAGGAGTGAAACAAAGCCACCATAGAATCAGGATTACAGCACATCTACGTTCTGATTTAAACACATGGAAGCTGTTCCTCAACAACTACAATGGTAGGACTTGCTTTCAGGAGTCAGAATGCTCAAATGAGGATATGGGTTTGTTTTTTGCGGCGTCAAGCCACACTGGTTTCAGCATTCGTCTGGGTAACAAATTGTGTTCAGCGAATTGGCCTGCTTTATGGGTTCACAGGAATTGGCACGCAGAGCCAACCCTGATTGACCTCCTTCCTGTGGCAGTGGCCATGGAAATCTGGGGTTCACAATTGGCCAACAAGCGTATTCGTCTTCACCTTAAAACCGTTAGCGGGGCTCATGCCATCAACTACCTAGCATCTCCTTCATCGTTGGTGTTAGACCTAATTAGGTTCATAGTATTGAAATGTTTAACATTTAATGTTTGGTTTAAAGCAAACGCACTAATGGTCAGCAATGAGAAGGTGTCTGAGTTACTAACTGGATCTCACTCGCAGGATGTACTGGGACGGCGCATTCAGGAGCCCTTGGAGGAGGTGGAATGCCCACAGTCGATCTGGGATGTCCTGGGGACCTGATGCCGCTAATACGATCTTCGATAGCCCCGTCAACCTGGAAAGCATATGGTAAGGTGTGGGAGGAGTGGTGCTTTTTAGCAGAAGGAAAACCAGTGGGGTCTTCAGAGGAGGCTCGAATGCAGGTGACAATGGGGTTCTTATCCAAGATGTATGCTATGGGAGTGTCGGGTTCAGTGGCGCGCAATCGTATGTCTGCGCTAGCGTTCCATTTCAAGCTGCGAGGCTGGCCGGATTCCACGAAACATTTTCTGGTTAGCCAGATACTGAAAGGTTGGCGACGAGCAAATAAGCACGGTGATAACAGGCGTCCTATATCCTTTGATTTGTTAGTGAACTTGGTTAAGGCAACGGATTCTGTTTGCGATTCCAAATACGAAGCTGCGCTAACATCAGCGGCGTTTGGCCTAGCATTTTTTGGGGCCATGCGGGTCAGTGAGATTGTTCCTACTGCTTTGAATAAACCGGGTGGCCTTAGGCGGGAGGACATTCTGATTTGCAACGACGGTCTAAGGATTAGAATACGTAAATCCAAAACTGATCAAGAAGGTAGGGGAACTTGGTTCCCTATATTTGCCATCAACAAGGACATATGCCCGTTAATGCTAATTTTGAATTACACACGAGTTAGGAAGGATGGTTCTCAATTTTTCGTACATGAAAATGGGGTTCCACTAGTGTCGGGCCAATTTTTAGCTATATTGAGACGTACGTTGTCAATGGTTGGAATGCCCGCAGCAGAATTTGGGACTCACTCATTTCGTATAGGCGCAGCAACAGAAGCATCTAGAGCGGGTTTGTTCGAATCAGAAATTCAAAGGGTGGGTAGATGGAGATCTCGCTGTTTTAATAGATACATCAGGCCTGACTTATTGCTATAAAAAAATTTGGGTTGTTTTTAGTACTATCATAATATGGGAGCAGCTTTGGTAATACATCGGTTAATTTCCTTTGATTGTCGGTTATTGTCTAATTGTTTGCATTTTATTCCCAGATGGGGTGCGACCCAGTGTCTGGATAGTGGGTCACTCATACGTCTATTGGGCTGCCTGCCGCGCTGAATTGGGCCCAGGAGGGCGATCCCTGGGGTTCAACGATGTCGACGTGATATGGCGTGGCATGAGAGGCATGATGTGGTCCCAAGTCCTTCCGGAGGTGGTTCATATTGCACGGGTGGCTTCATCCCCCACCATTGTCGTCATCCATGCCGGAGGAAACGACCTGGCTTCATCCCCACTGGCTGAACTACTTACACTGATCAAATCAGACATGGACAAGTTTCCGAGTTTTTTCCCATTGATGCGTCTGGTCTGGTCCGAAGTTATCCCAAGGCTGGTGTGGCGGGGGGCCAGGGAGTTGAATGCCATGGAGAGATCCAGACGCACGTTGAATCAGAGGATATCGCATTTTGTAAGGCTTAAAAATGGTATAGTTGTTCGGCACCATCGGCTGGAAGGGGACAATTCCGGTTTTCTGCTTCCAGACGGAGTTCATTTGAATGAGGCGGGAATAGATATCTTCCTCAATGGTATTAGAGAAGGCGTGGTTCAGGCGGTGCATGCATTGGGGTTCGCTCCTCCTTGGCGGAAGGGTGGAGTTTTTGTTGGTGGTGAAGATACCTGCCCGGGAGACCGGAAGGCAGTAATCTCCCTACACCCCTGTTGTTGGCAGATACTGCCGGTTTAAGCTGCGACCAAAAAATATTTACCCAAAGTAAAAGATGGAAATGTTATGAATATATTTCCCAATAAAGTTTTAAAAGTTACGATAACTGTTGTGTGTGTCAGTTGATGGGAGAAAACGGTCTTGGGTCGTAGCAGTCAGTACTTATGTACACTAACTTAGCATTAATCCTTCATAAAACAAGCTAAATACACAATCGTGATGAATAAAAAAAGAAAATACTAACCTTTCAATTTGTGTTGAAATCAGGCGCAATGTGCCTGAGAAGCCAAAGTGTTGATATCTGCTTACTAGAAGGTCTGCTGAGTCACTGTGATATCAGGTTTCATAGAGCCTGTAGAGTCAGGAGATAACTAGGAGTGGTGGGGTTTTCTGATAAGTGGGCAAGGAGAGAGAAGTGAAACTAATTACTGTGTGCCTGTCAGATCTATTGCGCCTGACGGAGGGTTAAACATTATATATAAACTGTAACAGCATTGCACAGATTCACCATCTCCGAGCAGCAGTTGCTTGATCAGCTATACAGGGACAATAACATCCGTGTCCTAACAGCACATATATCCCAGATCTAACCAACCAACATATACTGACAATAATGCAAAATATCTGCATCATATAAGATAAATTCTTCCAACTTACAATAGACCTCTCCATATATGCTAATTGGTCTCCCTGGCGTGAACCAAGCACAGTGAACTATGCATGGACACACCAAGTAGTACAATAGCTCCCCTCAAAAAAAAAGGGGGGCAAATCATATAATGAACACAGAATATTAAATATTAAATATCGGGGGAATTGTCAATCATGTTCAAATAGCTGGTCTGATAGGGCCCATCATTGCTAATACAGATACATCATATACATACAGAATAACAAAACTTATTTAGATATAGCAAATATATATAACAAAGATGGTTAAAAACAATATACCTGAAGAATACCGCAAGAAATATAAAAAGGTCACTAGAGACAACAACTTTGTTGATAGTCCAAGTTCATCCCCCTAGGGTGTAGGGTATCCAGCTCAAAGATCCACCTTAGTTCCTTCCTTTTCAAAAGGGTAATACGATCACCACCCCGGCGCATCACTGGTACATCATCAATCACCCTATACCTTAGTTGATTGACCGAATGTCCCTTATCATGAAAGTGTCTCGGAACAGGTAAATCCAACAACTTCGTTCTAATCGTGCTCTTGTGCTTGCTAATTCTCGCCCTGACCTCCATTGTGGTCTCCACCACATAGAAAAGACCACAAGGGCAGGTCAGGACATACACAACATAACTGCTCCTACACGTATACCGTCTCTTAATATCATATCTTTTACCGGTATATGGGTGACAGAAAGAGGCCCCCTTGAGCATGTTACTGCAACTAGCACAACCCAAACACGGAAAATTGCCAAGACTGGGTTGGCTCAATGTCGTCTGTAAATCCCTTTTTGAGCTGCCGATATCAGAAGAAACTAATTCATCCTTCAAGTTCTTATTCCTCCTATACGAAAATAACGGAGGTGTTTGAAACTCAAAAACATTAGAATGACCCTTGTTCAGCAGGGACCAATGTTTTCGTATAATACCCGAGATCCTGGAACTCATGCGATTATACGTACTCACAAATGGGATTCTTTTATTTATCTCAATCCTATCCTTCGGAACCCAAAGATCCTCACGTCTGGTAACCAAAGCCCGCTGTTTAAATTTCTCAAGGTCAACCCTAGGATATCCCCTTGATAAAAATTTACGACACATTTCTTCCAATCTATCGTCTACAGAGTCCTCACAGGAAACAATCCTCCTCACCCTCAACAGCTGACTCCAAGGCAAGGACTTGTATCTGTATTAGCAATGATGGGCCCTATCAGACCAGCTATTTGAACATGATTGCCAATTCCCCCGATATTTAATATTTAATATTCTGTGTTCATTATATGATTTGCCCCCCTTTTTTTTGAGGGGAGCTATTGTACTACTTGGTGTGTCCATGCATAGTTCACTGTGCTTGGTTCACGCCAGGGAGACCAATTAGCATATATGGAGAGGTCTATTGTAAGTTGGAAGAATTTATCTTATATGATGCAGATATTTTGCATTATTGTCAGTATATGTTGGTTGGTTAGATCTGGGATATATGTGCTGTTAGGACATGGATGTTATTGTCCCTGTATAGCTGATCAAGCAACTGCTGCTCGGAGATGGTGAATCTGTGCAATGCTGTTACAGTTTATATATAATGTTTAAGGGATTTGTGTTATATTATATATAGCTGCTTTTTTCCTAATTATCTCATGAGTCTCAGCTTTGAATCAATAGACTTTTATATATTGCCGGATTGCCATATACTATGGAGAAGTATCTACAATCGTCAGCGCATGGAAGTCCTGTGGGACATGGATGTTACTGCCCCTGTATAGCTGATCAAGCAACCGCTGTTGGAAGATGGTGAATCTGCGCAATGCTGTTACATCTGCGGACTCCTTCTTGGAAGTTGTCTGTGTTATACACAGGAGAGATCAAATTGGACTTACATGGCTATTGTTTTTACCCCTGCGATCATGTGAAGGACGACCGAGTATTTGATTGGACGACGGTTACCATGGTATCATTCTGGGGGTGGAGTTATGTCCTGGTTTGTGGCCGTCATGCTCAGTGGGGATCTATTGCAGGAATGAACTGGACTTGCGCAGCAATCTTATCCACCCCTGTGTTCACATGACTTATGATTGACTTCCAATTGGACTATGGCCGTGATGACATCATTCGGAGGGTTGGCCTGTATCTTAGCTACGGGGCATGCTGTAGATCTATTGGAGGACTGCGGTTTGTTTATATCGCTATGTGGGGGATCTGGATTACATTGTAGTGGGCTGGTTTTTTGGATTTTTGGCAATCAGGGCTAGTATGTCTTTGTTAGATGATGTAGCATTGTTTCTATGTGTTTGTAATGTATTTTCTATATATGTAAATGTATTTATGTGTATTCATTTGTGTTTACTTTTATGGTGCTATACTCCTATTGGTGGATTATGTAATGAGGGGTGGTGCTAGTAGTATATAATGGTGGTTGGAACATGTGTCAGACTGTGCTTGATAAAGGTCATTGTACCAAAACGTCGCCGCAGATGGCAGATTAAATCTGTAAGTCATTTTTCACTGACCGGTGTGGCGCTGTCTTCTTTTTTATTATGGATTGGACTTTGTAGCTGGGCTGACCCCCTGGCAGTGACGTGCGCCACTAAGCCTATGAAGGCCGTATGGGTATAAGGTGCGGTTTAACGCATTTTTTGGATTTTTAGAGGTTCTCAGTTTGTCTCTAGGTTTTGGCGGGCCTTTTGTGCTAGGATGGGCATTGATTTGTCTTTTTCTTCGGCGTTTCATCCTCAGACTAATGGCCAAACTGAGCGAACTAATAAGACCTTAGAGACCTATTTGAGATGCTTTGTGTCTGCTGATCAGGATGATTGGGTGGCTTTCTTGCCGTTGGCCGAGTTTGCCCTTAATAATCGGGCTAGTTCGGCTACTTTGGTTTCACCTTTCTTTTGTAATTTTGGTTTTCATCCTCGTTTTTCTTCTGGGCAGGTTGAGCCTTCTGATTGTCCTGGTGTGGATTCTGTGGTGGACAGGCTGCAGCAGATTTGGACTCATGTGGTGGACAATTTGACGTTGTCTCAGGAAAGGGCTCAACGTTTTGCTAACCGCCGTCGGTGTGTTGGTCTTCGGCTTCGTATGGGGGATTTGGTTTGGTTGTCTTCTCGTCATGTTCCTATGAAGGTTTCTTCCCCTAAGTTTAAGCCTCGGTTTATTAGTCCTTATAAGATTTCTGAAATTATCAATCCGGTGTCTTTTCGTTTGGCTCTTCCAGCCTCTTTTGCCATTCATAATGTTTTCCATAGATCTTTGTTGCGGAGATATGTGGTGCCCGTTGTTCCCTCAGTTGATCCTCCTGCCCCACTGTTGGTTGAGGGAGAGTTGGAATATGAGGTTGAGAAAATTTTGGATTCTCGTTTTTCGAGGTGGAGGCTTCAGTATCTTGTCAAGTGGAAGGGTTATGGCCAGGAGGATAATTCTTGGGTTGTTGCCTCCGATGTCCATGCCACCGATTTGGTTTGTGCTTTTCACTTGGCTCGTCCTGATCGGCCTGGGAGCTCTGGTGAGGGTTCGGTGACCCCTCCTCAAGGGGGGGGTACTGTTGTGAATTCCGCTCTTGGGCTCCCTCCGGTGGTTGTAAGCGGCACTTTTGTGAGTTCTGCTCTTGGGCTCCCTCCGGTGGTTTTAAGTGGAATGGCTGCTCCTTGGATTTAGCAGTCAGCAGCTGCTTCCACTGATTGTCTTTTCTGCTCGGCTATTTAGCCTGGCTCTTTCCTTCAGCTTGTGCCACTTGTCAATGGTTCCTGGTTGGATTCACATCTCTTTGGATTTCCCTAAGCTAAGTCCTTGCTTGCTCTTTTCTGTCCACAGGTTGTGGACTTATCCGTTCTGTGCATTCTATGTTTGTCCAGCTTGTCAGTATGAATTAATTCTGTGTAGTTGGAAGCTCTGGGAAGCAGATTTACCCTCCACACCTTTGGTCAGGTGTGGAGATTTTTGTAAACTCTGTGTGGATTTTTTGTAGTGTTTTATACTGACCGCACAGTATTCCATCCTGTCCTATCTATCTAGCTAGACTGGCCTCCTGTGCTCATCCTGGTTTCATTCTGTGTATGTCTTTTCCCTCTCCACTCACAGTCATTACTTGTGGGGGGCTATCTATCCTTTGGGGATTTTCTCTGAGGCAAGATAGTTTTCCTGTTTCTATCTTTAGGGGTAGTTAGTTCTCAGGCTGTGACGAGGTGCCTAGGGAGTGTCAGGAGCATCCCACGGCTACTTCTAGTGTTGTGTTGAGCTTAGGGACTGCGGTCAGTACAGGTACCACTTCCTTCAGAGCTCATCCCATGTTGCTCCTAAACCACCAGATCATAACAGATGATATTCTATTTATCTGGCATAGTAATCAAATTTCATGTCAGGATTGAACTGTAATGACGTCAACATCAGGCTTACGTATACTTACCATCATAAGGAGATCTACTGGCAATACAATACCTTGTCATACTAAGAGACAGTACATCCCTTCATGATCACTAGAGACACCAACCATTCTTTGATATGGGATAAATGTCCGCTGGATATTTGAATAAATTTGAATATATCTAAGATGTGATATATTATTTAGAGTTTTTTTATTTGTGAAGTTTTTTTGTTTTTGTATCTCACTATATATACACCTCTATATGTTCCTATTAGTAATGGTATGGTTGAGTCACTTTGACCTAACATACTCTATAACCATCGTATTATGCATTGTGGGGTATATGATATGTAGTCCTTATAATTAATGTGGTTATTTGGAGCACTGCTATGATTTTTTATGTAATATTTGTATCTTTTCCCGGATTAAATTGTGATTATATGCACTTTGCACTTTATGTTTTGATTCTTTGATCTTTATGCACCCGGTAATATTTACCTACAAAAATGTCTTACATATATACGGTATATATATGTATTTTCAGTTTGATTATGTTGATTATGCGCTCCTCTCTCCTCTTAACCCTTCCTTCGTCCTTCGTGGTTCTGGGCGTTCCTATCAGGTAACAACTCAAGCTATATCAGGCAGCTCCTCCATATTGGAGGCGCCTGATTACCGTGTGCTTATTGTACGCAGTTTTAGCCCTGTTCTTGTCTTCTGTCCGGTTCTGACTGCTTGTCCACTCCTGACTACCTGTCTCTTCCATCTACTTTTTCCATCCCATCCTTCTGTCTCGCCCCTAGCTCTTACTCCTGTAGCCCGTCTTTTTGTTCCTGTTTCCCTAGCTCCAGCCAGTCCAGGTGGTCTTCCCTCCTCGGTCCAGTCTACGGGCCTCCTGTCTTCTCCTGAACCATCCCTCTTGGTGCCAGCTGTTGCGGTATTTGACCCCCTCGGGCCTGCTCCTAATGATCCCTGTATAGGGGTCGGCTCTCCCGGGTGTTCTGCTGCCCGGGGCTTCAGGAAAATGGCCGCGGGATGCCGTGCGTGCGCAGATGGAGATCGCGGCGGCCATTTTTCTGAAGCTGAGTTCGCATCTCGGCTTCAGAAAAATGGCCGCCGCGATCTCTATCTGCGCACGCGCGGCATCCCGCGGCCATTTTCCTGAAGCCCCGGGCAGCAGAACACTCCATCTGCGCATGCGCGGCCTCAGGAAGATGGCCACCCCCACCGATAACCAGGGGAATAGCGCAGATCGCACTCTTTTTCTTCACCTGCGCAGTGGATTCGGCAGTTGGGCATGCGCAAACCACTACGCCACCAACGGAAAGATGAGCAAGATCTGGGGGAAGAAACATCGATGTCACCACACCCATCTGACCAGACCAGCCTGATTGACAGGCGAAAACGGCGACTTTGGTAAGGTATTTCGGCAGCATAGGTGGGGAATCAGGGTACACAAAATACACTATTGTAATGCACAGCTCAGGCCCTATTTAACGGTATTTTTATCTCAATCTGAAAAAAACGGGTGACAGGTTCCCTTTAAGATGCAGGTGACAGGAGCGAGTGAGTGATCCGATATAGGGAGTAAAGGAAAGCTCGGTGTCAAATATGACCCCAAGACAGCGGGCATGCTGCTTGGGAGTTATGGTTGAACCCTCCAGGGTAATTTCGATGTTGGGTAGAGTGAGGTTAGTAGAAGGGAGAAACACAAGTAGTTCAGTTTTGGAGAGATTTATTTTCAGATAGAGGGAGGACATGATGTTAGAGACAGCAGACAGACAATCCTTGGTATTTTGAGTTACAGTGGGGGTGATTTCAGGGGAAGAAGTGTATAATTGGGTGTCGTCAGCATAGAGATGGTACTGGAACCCAAATCTGCTGGTTGTTTGTCCAATAGGGGCAGCGTATAGAGAGAAAAGAAGGGGGCCCAGGACTGAGCCCTGCGGAACCTCGATAGTAAGGGGACAAGGAGAGGAAGAGGAGCCGACAAAAGATACAGTGAAGGAGCGGTCAGAGAGGTAGGAGGAGAACCAGGAGAGGGCTGTGTCCTTGAGGCCTATGGAGCGGAGCATAATGAGAAGGAGCTGGTGATCCACAGTATCAAATGTGGCAGATAGATCCAGGAGAATCAGCAGAGAGCAATAACCTTTGGATTTAGCTGTTATAACATCATTAGAGACTTTAGTGAGGGCAGTTTCAGTGGAGTGTAAAGAGCGGAAACCAGAGTGTAAGGGGTCGAGAAGAGAGTTATCCGAGAGATAGCAGATTAGACGGGAGTGGACCAAGCGTTCCAGGAGTTTGGAGATGAAGGAAAGGTTAGAGACAGGTCTGTAGTTAGCCGTGCAGTTCTGGTCCAGGGATGGATTTTTAAGTAAAGTGGTAATGATGGCATGTTTAAATGAGGAGGGAAAGATACCTGAAGAAAGAGAGAGGTTAAATATTTTAGTCAGGTGAGTGGTGACCACTGGTGAGAGAGACTGCAGGAGAGGTGAAGGAATGGGGTCACTATTGCAGGTTGTAGGCCGAGCAGAAGTGAGGAGCTTGGAAACTTCTTCTTCTGAAACAGGCTCAAAGATGTCTAGTGAGCTTCAGGTGCGGCAGGGAAGGGGATCCTGGCACTGAGGAGATTGGGCTGAGATATCCTGATGGATGTGGTTGATTTTTCTAGGAAATAAGTGACCAGATCCTCACCACTGAGATTGGAGATGGGGGCCTGTACTTTTAGGTTTCTGGAGGGAGTTTAAGGTTTGAGGGATAAATACGCCCTCATTAGCTGTCAAGATGCAAGTAAAAGTGAAACCGTGGCATACTCCTGGGCCATGTATTCCATTAGCTTACCCAATATATGGCTTTTCTGGGATTTATTATTATTAATTTTATGGTACCTACAATCCCCATCTATTTATTACCTTTATATTTCTTCATAATAGTTACCCTCCCAATAAGCTAGCACTAGTGCACCTTCCTCAAATTTTCTATCCCCATACTCCTTAGTATTTGGCAACAATACCTAATATGGCACTATTAGCACTTTATTTTGTTGGCATCACAGCCTCATACTTCCATTTCTGGCAACAACACTATCAGCACTCTACAATGCTGGCCCTATTGACCCCTCCCGTTTTACCTATCTTTTCACCCCCATATCCCTTTCGGCGTTCGAACAACATGTAAAGCGGCACCAATAGCACTATACCTTTCCTCTAATATGGGATATCCTATCCTAATTATATTGATAATCACACACCCTCCACACCTTTCCCTTCCCCATTTACTTACTTAGGTTATTACCCCCCAATTTATATATATACTTTATCCCCCCTTATCTTGCATCAAAATGTTCTCTCTGTATTCATGACAAAATAGCACCATTTGTGTACCCCCTTCTCATGCACTGACACTTCCCTATCTTTCCATATGACTCTCCGCTATTATGATTTGCTCTTAGGGATGTGTCAATTTCATGATTTTATTTTTTCACTTTTTATTTTGCATATATCCCTCCTCCTTCTAATCTTCCCACAACGGTGCCGCGGTTTCACTTTTACTTGCATCTTGACAGCTAATGAGGGCATATTGATCCCTCACATTTCCCCTCCTTTGCACCTTTTTCTCTAGCGTTGGTGCACATGCGCCAGTCTTGGCACTCTTTCTGACTTCCAGTCGGCGCCACTTCCATGACGCGCGGTGTGTTCCACCGTGTGTCATCGGGTGCAGGACCTGAAGTCTCTTGTTCCATCTGAGCACCTGACTGACCTATGCACCACTAACAACGCCTGGCACGCGCCTAGCAACGTACCACAGGCCCATTACCTTAGCTTACTGTGCTGATGGACTCCGCCCCCTCTTCTTAGCATCACACCCGGTCCCTGGATATATAACTTCTTACCAACACCTAGTCTCCATTACGCCCCTCTGGTTTGAAGAAGCTGCAAGGCAAAACGGCACTCGTCAGGCGCGGGATGTGACCCTTCTCCTACACCCTCTGCATCATCTCCCCTCTCTCCTTCTCAGGTAATAATTCACAGCCTATTGATCATTTTTTCACGTCTTGCGTGGTCTTCTCTTTCATATGTACTAAACTTCTCAGACGCTAGACTTTATGGCCACCTAGTGACCATCTTTTAGTTGTCTGACATTAGTTTCTTTTCCTATATGAAACATACAGGTCCTTCTCAAAAAATTAGCATATAGTGTTAAATTTCATTATTTACCATAATGTAATGATTACAATTAAACTTTCATATATTATAGATTCATTATCCACCAACTGAAATTTGTCAGGTCTTTTATTGTTTTAATACTGATGATTTTGGCATACAACTCCTGATAACCCAAAAAACCTGTCTCAATAAATTAGCATATCAAGAAAAGGTTCTCTAAACGACCTATTACCCTAATCTTCTGAATCAACTAATTAACTCTAAACACATGCAAAAGATACCTGAGGCTTTTGTAAACTCCCTGCCTGGTTCATTACTCAAAACCCCCATCATGGGTAAGACTAGCGACCTGACAGATGTCAAGAAGGCCATCATTGACACCCTCAAGCAAGAGGGTAAGACCCAGAAAGAAATTTCTCAACAAATAGGCTGTTCCCAGAGTGCTGTATCAAGGCACCTCAATGGTAAGTCTGTTGGAAGGAAACAATGTGGCAGAAAACGCTGTACAACGAGAAGAGGAGACCGGACCCTGAGGAAGATTGTGGAGAAGGACCGATTCCAGACCTTGGGGAACCTGAGGAAGCAGTGGACTGAGTCTGGTGTGGAAACATCCAGAGCCACCGTGCACAGGCGTGTGCAGGAAATGGGCTACAGGTGCCGCATTCCCCAGGTAAAGCCACTTTTGAGCTACAGAGAAGCAGCACTGGACTGTTGCTAAGTGGTCCCAAGTACTTTTTTCTGATGAAAGCAAATTTTGCATGTCATTCGGAAATCAAGGTGCCAGAGTCTGGAGGAAGACTGGGGAGAAGGAAATGCCAAAATGCCTGAAGTCCAGTGTCAAGTACCCACAGTCAGTGATGGTGTGGGGTGCCATGTCAGCTGCTGGTGTTGGTCCACTGTGTTTCATCAAGGGCAGGGTCAATGCAGCTAGCTATCAGGAGATTTTGGAGCACTTCATGCTTCCATCGGCTGAAATACTTTATGGAGATGAAGATTTCATTTTTCAGCACGACCTGGCACCTGCTCACAGTGCCAAAACCACTGGTAAATGGTTTACTGACCATGGTATTACTGTGCTCAATTGGCCTGCCAACTCTCCTGACCTGAACCCCATAGAGAATCTGTGGGATATTGTGAAGAGAAAGTTGAGAGACGCAAGACCCAACACTCTGGATGAGCTTAAGGCCGCTATTGAAGCATCCTGGGCCTCCATAACATCTCAGCAGTGTCACAGGCTGATTGCCTCCATGCCACGCCGCATTGAAGCAGTCATTTCTGCCAAAGGATTCCCGACCAAGTATTGAGTGCATAACTGAACATTATTATTTGTTGGTTTTTTTGTTTGTTATTAAAAAACACTTTTATTTGATTGGATGGGTGAAATATGCTAATTTATTGAGACAAGTTTTTTGGGTTATCAGGAGTTGTATGCCAAAATCATCAGTATTAAAACAATAAAAGACCTGACAAATTTCAGTTGGTGGATAATGAATCTATAATATATGAAAGTTTAATTGTAATCATTACATTATGGTAAATAATGAAATTTAACACTATATGCTAATTTTTTGAGAAGGACCTGTACATTGTTCTTACTTTTAGACCACCCCTGATTTGATCAGAAGCATGACATAGGCTGTGTTATCTACATGTTTTTTTCCTGGGAAAAGGGTGCTCACTAATATATCCTGCTATTCATTACCCTTTATTTTATTTGATATAGGACTGCATTGTTAAAAATAAGGGGGGCGGGGTTCTCTTGTTATGAGACATTATTTATGTCCACCCATATGCTAAGTCCAGTCAAATTTCCTATCGGGATACTATACCTAATGCAGATATATTGTACATAATCACTTTAAAAATCTTTTGCTGTGTCACATCCCGATTCCTTTTTGGAGGTCCAATTTATTCCATCTCCTGTCTTTTAATGTTACGTAATTTAAAAAAAAAATATTGTTTCAATAAAGATCAATAATACTTTAATCTACTGCTCTACGTGTCACTTCGTACCTCTTTATGTAATTCTGTGTAAGCATGGCTTTTATAAGTGTCAAGCGTTTAAAAAATGACATATCTATTCTTCAAGTGTTTTTTGCCGGAAGAAGGTGCATGATTTACAATTGACTTCTTCCTTTCTAATTCTCTTAATCTCCTGGCTCTTACTGAAACCTGGATCCAGCAGTCAGACACCACCGCTGCTGCTGCTCTTTCATATGGTGGACTACACTTTTCTCATACCCCAAGATCAGACAACAGAGCAGGTGGAGGCGTTGGTCTGCTCCTTTCACCCAAATGTACTTTCCAAGTTATCCCCCAAGTACCCTCACTTGTCTTCCCTTCCTTTGAGGTCCATGTGGTCAGACTCTACGTCCCCTTCTCCATGCGAGTGGCGGTGGTGTATCGTCCTCCCGGCCCCTCTCATCAGTTCCTGGATCACTTTGCCACCTGGCTTCCACACTTTCTCTCCTGTGACACCCCCACCCTTATCATGGGTGATTTCAACATCCCCATTGCCTCTCCCCTCTCCCCATCTGCTTCTCACCTTTTATCTCTATCCTCCTCTTTTGGCCTCTCGCAGCATACTAACTCTCCAACACATGAAGATGGAAACTCCCTTGACTTGGTCTTCTCCCGACTTTGCTCAGTGGATGATTTCACAAACTCCCCTCTCCCGCTCTCTGACCACAACCTTCTTTCATTCTCTATCAAGAACTGCCATCCCGCTCAGGTCACCCCCACTTTCCACACCTATAGAAACATACAGGCCATTAACACCCAGAAACTTATGAAGAACTTGCAGTCCTCATTGGCCCCTATTTCCTCCATCTCATGTCCTGATTCTGCATTGAAGCATTACAATGAAACCCTGCAAAGTGCTCTGGATGAAGCTGCTACTCCTATACAGAAAACAACTCGGCACAGACGGCAACAACCGTGGCACACGCTGCAAACACGTTTCCTGCAGCGGTGCTCCAGGTGCGCAGAACGTCTGTGGAGAAAATCTAATCTACCAGAAGATTTCATCCATTATAAGTTCATGCTAAAGACATACAATTCTGCCCTTCACCTCTCCAAACAAACCTACTTCAACACCCTCATCACCTCCCTGTCCAATAACCCTAAACGTCTCTTTGACACGTTCCAGTCCCTACTCAACCCAAGAGAGCAGGCCCCAACCACGGATCTCCGTGCTGACGATCTGGCCAATTACTTCAAAGAAAAAATTGACCACATTCGACAGGAAATCATCTCCCAATCTCTTCATACCATGCACTGTCCTCCCTCCCCCACTGCATCTAGTTCACTCTCTGACTTTGAAGCAGTTACAGAAGAAGAAGTAAGCAGGCTCCTTGCATCTTCTCGCCCGACCACTTGCACCAGTGACCCCATTCCGTCACATCTCCTCCAGTCCCTTTCCCCGGCTGTCACCTCTGACCTAACAAAAATATTCAACCTTTCCCTCACTTCCGGTATTATTCCCTCCTCATTTAAGCATGCCATCATACATCCATTACTTAAAAAACCATCCCTCGACCAAAACTGTGCCGCTAATTATAGACCTGTCTCTAATCTTCCCTTCATCTCTAAACTCCTCGAACGCCTGGTCCACTCCCGTCTTACCCGCTATCTCTCAGATAACTCTCTTCTCGACCCTCTTCAATCTGGCTTCCGCTCTTTACACTCTACTGAAACTGCCCTCATTAAAGTCTCTAATGACCTACTAACAGCTAAATCTAATGGTCACTACTCCATGCTAATTCTCTTGGATCTCTCTGCAGCATTCGACACTGTGGATCATCAGCTCCTCCTCACTATGCTCCGCTCCATCGGCCTCAAGGACACCGTTCTCTCCTGGTTCTCCTCCTATCTCTCTGACCGATCCTTCACTGTATGTTTTGCTGGTTCCTCCTCCTCTCACCTTCCCCTTACTGTTGGGGTTCCTCAAGGATCAGTCCTAGGCCCCCTACTCTTCTCGTTGTATACTGCCCCTATTGGACAAACAATCAGTAGATTTGGTTTCCAGTATCATCTCTATGCTGACGACACCCAATTATACACTTCTGCTCCCGATATCACACCGACCTTTTTAGAAAACACCAGTGACTGTCTTACCGCTGTCTCTAACATCATGTCCTCCCTCTATCTGAAACTAAACCTGTCAAAAACTGAACTCCTCGTGTTCTCTCCCTCTACTAACCTAGCTTTGCCTGACATTGCCATCTCCGTGTGCGGTTCCACCATTACTCCAAAGCAACATGCCCGCTGCCTTGGGGTCATCCTTGATTCTGACCTTTCATTCACCCCCTACATCCGATCACTGGCTCGCTCTTCTTACCTGCATCTCAAAAACATTTCTAGAATTCGCCCTTTTCTTACTTTCGACTCTGCAAAAACTCTTACTGTTTCACTTATTCATTCTCGTCTGGACTATTGTAACTCTCTACTAATCGGTCTCCCTCTTGCAAAACTCTCCCCGCTCCAATCTGTCCTGAATGCTGCAGCCAGGATCATATTCCTCACCAACCGTTACACCGATGCCTCTACCCTGTGCCAGTCATTACACTGGCTACCCATCCACTCCAGAATCCAGTACAAAACTACTACCCTCATCCACAAAGCACTCCATGGCTCAGCACCACCCTACATCTCCTCCCTGGTATCAGTCTACCACCCTACCCGTGCCCTCCGCTCCGCTAATGACCTCAGGTTAGCATCCTCAATAATCAGAACCTCCCACTCCCGTCTCCAAGACTTTACACGTGCTGCGCCGATTCTTTGGAATGCACTACCTAGGTTAATACGATTAATCCCCAATCCCCACAGTTTTAAGCGTGCCCTAAAAACTCATTTGTTCAGACTGGCCTACCGCCTCAATGCATTAACCTAACGATCCCTGTGTGGCCTATTTATAATAAAAAAAAAAAAAAAAAAAAAAGAAAAGGTTCCTCGCATCATGTTCTCATACACTTTATGCAGTATTAGCCCTCTGTGTCTGTACTGCTACATACTTAGGCAGGTAACTGGTTCATGCAGCTTTACATGAACACCTGAGCCTTACACTATAGCTGGTCCGAATAACTAAAGCAATTGTTACCATCCACCTCTCGTGTCTCCCCTTTTCCCCATAGTTTGTAAGCTTGCGAGCAGGGCCCTCACTCCTCCTGGTATCTGTTTTGAACTGTATTTCTGTTATGCTGTAATGTCTATTGTCTGTACAAGTCCCCTCTATAATTTGTAAAGCGCTGCGGAATATGTTGGCGCTATATAAATAAAAATTATTATTATTATTATTATATTATAATTGAAGTCAATAGGAAAGCTAAAAAAAAATACTCGGTAGATGTCTGTGTGTCTTTTTGAGATTTTTAGAAGTGTTTTCACTTATAAAAAATGCTAGCATTTTATTCATTGCCTAATGGATGTCACAAAAACTCCATAAATTGCTGAAAAACACATAAAAAATGACTGAAAACAAGGTAAAAACACCAATAAAATGCTAGACAAGGTCTGAAGTATCTTTGATTTAGGATGTTTTAAACCCCCAATAAAATAATGTAGTTTTTACATACTCTAAGTTTGTCCAGAGCTCTAAGGACAGTAGCACTGGCATAGCCATGATGGCAGTGCCGCTAATCCGCTGCATATAGGATTAGCGTTACAATTAGCGATGAGCGAGTGTACTCGTTGCTCGTGTATTCCCGAGCACGCTCGGGTGACCTCCGAGTATTTGTTATTGCTCGGAGATATAGTTTTCATCGCCTCAGTTGAATGATTTATGGCTTCAGGATACGCTGACTACATGTGAGGAAATCCTGTTTGTTAGGGAATTCCCACATGTATTCAGCGTATCTGGAAGCCGTAAATCATGCAACTGAGGTGAGGAAAACTATATCTCCAAGCAATAACAAATACTCGGAGGTCACCCGAGCGTGCTCGAGAAAAGCCGAGCAACGAGTATACTCGCTCATCACTAATTACAATCTATGGATTCTAGAACGTTTAGGATTACTTATGAATTTGGGGACATTGATTATTACCAGTCTCAGTTGTTCACTAATGAGACTGATATTTGATACCCTTGTATCCTTTGTTTGGTATGGCTGCTATTGTAGTTGAGACTTCACTTCCTCCTTGTTTGAACCCCTCCCTGTCATCTAGGTCTGTGGTATTTACAGCCATCACCAGCAGAACAAATCTGTCTCGTGGGAATCGGAGGCAAAGAATTACTGACTGCTTGTTAACTGAGAGAGGAGGGTAAGTACTATCATAGCATACATACTACTGTACAATGGGGCCTTATCAGGGCTCCTACACAGGGTTATTCTCTCAGATTACATGCAAATCTGAAAGAAAAACAAAGGATGTCACATTGTGTTATGGGGCATGTATATGAGAAGATTATCAGGGTATGAATGTACTTATTCCAGATTATCTGCCCGTGTAAACATGATGATGATCACCTGATAAATAAGCAGAATGACTCTTTCTGGGGTGATTGGATTGTTTATGCCGGCAAAATAAACATTGTTACTGTTACAACGTCACCTCGTGTACACAGGAAAAGAGCTGCCGATGACATTGTATGGGCACAGAATGCTCGAATTAGTGATTATTCTATTCCCATCATTGACTGTGTAACCCTGTGTATGGTCGACCGCTGCTTATTAAGGGGTGTGTCACAAGCAAAGTACATTTTAATCAATAGATCTCGAAATAAAAATAAGTTCCACAATTGGATGTGTTAAAAAAATGTTCCTGTGCTGAGATAATCTTATAAATGCGCCCTTTACTTTGTAATGGCTGTTTCTGACTGTACAGGAACATGGTTTGATCATATCACAGCTCCTGGGCAGGGGAGGAAGCAAAAGAGCATACAGACAGGACAGCACGGGATCACAGCTGATTCTTTCTGTGAGGTAAAATATGTTTGAAAACAAACAGTAAAAGCTTTTCCTAACAAACAGAATCAGCTGTGATCCTGTGTTGTCCTGTCTGTATACCCTTTTGCTTCCTCTCCTGCCCTGCAGCTGTGGTATGGTGCACATCTAAATGCACTATGGATACATTCTCACGTAGGTGCACTGCTTCTAGCAGAGTATGGGGCGGTTCATCGAACTGTTTTCAGCAGAATTGTAGCATAAAACTTTTTGAAATGACACAATTTTTGCGTGACACTTGTAGTTGCACAAAACTGTTGTAGCTTTTGGCTTCTGTATGCCAGTCTTGGCCAGCTCCAGTAATGTTTTTAAAATTAGGCAGAGCCTACGTGGGAGGTGGCGTGACATGCACCGATAAAAAATTCCTCTGAAAGGCAAACTGTCACCACTGGGACGTTTTAGCCTATTAATATTTAACTACAGGTGATAGAATGGTAAAACTAGTTATACCTGTATGCCTCATATCAACAGTTTTCTGGTGGAGAAATCCTCTTCATTAGCATACTAGTCCTCTCCCATCAGCGTCATAGTGCCTTGTGACATGTAGTGGTGGCCTGATCCCGCACCTGTGTACTGCAATACCCCGATTACACTTTCTCTTTTTCGCCTTTCTATGGGTATTGGCTTCTTTTTTCTACTGGCATGGGCGAATAACTCCTATTTCCGCTCCGGTGACCTCCGGCGTATGCGCTGAAAATATGCTCTCCCCACTCCGCACTTACAGTGATTCGCCAGCACAGAAGAATGAAGAAGCCAGTGCCCATAGAAGGGCTATTGCAGGATGCAGGTGCAGGATTCTGGGGCACCCACTACACGTAACAAGGCACTGAGGCTGATGGGAGGGGACTGGTATGATAATGAAGACCGGAGGCAGATCTTTCTTCCAGGCAACGCACTCCCCAGAGCCTGAAAGAACTCATTAGCATGAAAGAATAAAAGAGGATTTGTCCACCAGAAAACTGTTGATGTGAGACATACAGTTATGACTAGTTTTACCATTTTATCACCTGTATGCCCATATTAATAGAGTAAAACGTCCTAGGGGGTGACAGATTCCCTTTTAATTTGCACTATAAAAATGGCATAAATTATGACAGAAATGTGCTCCACTACCTAACTGTGTACATTTCTTGGAGTGGCGCTGATGAATAGTTCATTAAATGGAACACACCTCTTAAAGGGGTCGACCACTTTCTCTTGTTAGTTTAGTTTTCCTCACAGACTGGCCATTACCTCTGTCCACAAAGTGGCTGCTGATGAAGAAGCCTGTGACCAGACCTATCAGTCTCCTTCCATAGAAAAGCAGCTTTCCCGTGTGAGGTGTTTGACAATCGGAGGAGACTGATGGACAGGTCTGGTGACATGACCCTCCACCAGCAGCTGGTCAATTTGTGAAGAAGGTGTACCAATAAACATAGGCAGCCCCTTTTATGAATATGGTGAATTGTATTGTCTTTATTAAGACTGGATTACAAAGCGCCAGTCTGCATAAATTGTGGGCTATATCTCTGACTCTGCACTACGAATCGAGCACATGCTCATTTTGTGGTAAAAAGTCCATAGATTTTAACAGTGAATTTCACATATCACAAATATGAAAAAAAATCAGAATGCAACACATGGTGATCCTACCACCGATACTTGGCAAAAAAGCTCTGTAGTGCATGAATTCGGTACTAAGGGGTCGCTGCGGAGTCTACGTGCCACTCTACAGTCTCCTCTCGACCAAATGGTTTTTATACCTCGTTCATATTTATTTTTTTAACTTTGTCAAGAAGACCTCACTGTAGAATCAATAAATAGTGCCGACTCATCCCCTTGCATGGTCTCCGTCACTTACTAGGGCTCCAAGAAATCAGGAATAGGTTTGGCATTGGGGGTTAAAATGTTAAATCTTCATTCCATCTTCATAAAAGCGCACTATGTGTTTCAAGAGTTGTCTTTTATGCATTTTTTAACCATTGATCTTAACACTGACATTAGGGTTAAAAAAAAGTATGTCATATCCCATCTAGCAAGAATGTGTTTTCTTAGAGAAAACTTCCTGCTCAACAACATATCGGGACTTTTTGATTAAAAATGCGGCTGAACTCAGAACTACTGTACTGATGTACACAGCAACTTTTATAAAGATGGAATACAGATTTCTCTTTCTCAGTCTTGTCTACTGCATCGATGCCTGTTTTCCTGAAGCCTCACATTACTAGACCTGCAGACTGACAATTTTCTAGAAAATAGGTTTTATTTGAAATAAAACCTACGTTTGTCCTTCTGTTCCATTTTAGTAACAGAGATATGAAAATAATGGCACTGTTGGACACAAGTGACGATAAATTGATCTCATTGACTCAGAGACTCATAGAGTGACTGCCAAATTTTCCTCTAGATTTGAAAAAAAAAACTCTTTTAATGGAACCTGTCAGAAACGGTAAAACACCTAAATCACTTATATGACTGTGTACTCCTTTAAAAGATAAGCCACTTGTTCCCTGTTTAACCCAAAAGTACTCCTCCAGCTGCAAGGCATAGCATTTTATAAGTTGTGCCTGTATAAGTATATTGTGGTGTGACGATGCACTTACAGCTTCTCAGCCTCATGCTCTATTCCCTACCTAGCAGCACCCTCCCATGGCTCATGGAAAGGTCTCTGGCCATGTGCTAGAGGAAACAACCTGCCAATCAGCCAGAGGAGGGTTATGGAAGGTAGGGTATACAGGTTGAGGCTGAGAAGCTGTAAGTGCATCCAATACGCTTCCGTACACAATTTTAAAATGCGATTTTTTTTTTCTTGCTGCTGGAGCAGTGCTTTGTGGTCATAAAGGGATCAAGTGGCTTGTCATTTAAAAGACTACACAGTCATATTAATGGTTTGGAGGGGAAATGTTTCCGACAGGTTCCCTTTAATTTAAGCATAAACATATTAATGACCTGATGATGCAATAATGGAAAATCCGGGGTGATCAGCCGCCATCACCTATCTTACAAGGAAGTGATCCACCATGAACAAGGGCAGAGTAAACTTATTACCTCTCAGTGCCCACTGTGGTTCATCAATCCAGGACTAACAAGCCACCAAAGGAGCCAATGCCCATTGTAGACTTTCTAATATCAATCCATAAGTGTGGGATATCACAATAGACTTGACTCATTATTCTCTTGTTCTGTGGAACTCAACAGTTCAACACATACCGTACAACCCCCAGAAATTATGAAATGTGGATTTCTTGCAGCTAAATGGAGGTGACGTGTGGGGATGTGGTCACACAGGTGCAGGCACTCTGCAAGCTAGTCTATCGGAGGAGTGGATACAGCGGAATGGTCATCTCCATGAAGTTATCTCGTTTTTAATTCTTTGTGGGCCCAGTGCATGTCTGCCAGGGCTTGACTGGCCATCTGGCAATTCTGTCAAATGCCAGAAGAGTCTGTCTGGTCGTGGGCTGCCTTGTCTGCTACCTTGTTAACAGAATCAGTGTTCTCAAGACACCCATACTGTTAGGAGTTGTGATTGAGCACAAAGTTGCTGACTCCGTCACTTACCCCAGCAGGCCACAGGTATCATTAGAAATATTGATCTGGTGGTAAATCTTCCATTCCTCCATCCAGGATTCAGGGGGCGAAACTTCTCAATGGGCCCCTAACCAGATAACCTTGATTACAACTGGCACCCTAATAGTGGAGGAGGACCTCAGCAGATGACCGCGCTGTTACCAAAGATAATCTCTATAAAAAGACCACCATGGATATTACCGCCATATGGTCAGTGATAAATACCAGCCCTACAGAACATATATACAGATAATGTCTTACCGCTGACATTCTTTCTGATGTAATCGTTCACTTTTCCATCTTTTCCATCTGGCCCAGACTGACATGACAACTTCTTCCAGCCACGACTCACCTGCAGAGAGTACGACTCACCATCTATCCCCAACCTGCGCAAACTATTCTTTCTGCTGATACCCCAATACTGAGCCACTGTTGCCGTAAGTGTCCTTATTACTGCTCCTGCTGTGTGGTTCTCTGTGCCTTCTAAATTCTAAAGCACCACTCTTTAACCCCTTCCCGACCTTTGACGCCACGTAGGCGTCATGAAAGTTGGTGCCAATCCGACCCATGACGCCTAAGGGTTAACTCCCATTTCACCCGATCTGCAGGGACAGGGGGAGTGGTAGTTTAGCCCAGGGGGGGTGGCTTCACCCCCCCGTGGCTACGATCGCTCTGATTGGCTGTTGAAAGTGAAACTGCCAATCAGAGCGATTTGTAATATTTCACCTATTATAACTGGTGAAATATTACAATCCAGCCATGGCCGATGCTGCAATATCATCGGCCATGGCTGGAAACACTAATGTGCCCCCACCCCACCCCACCGATCGCCCCCCAGCCCTCCGATCTGTCCGGTACACTGCTCCAGCTCCCCTCCGTCCTGTGCTCCGCTCCCCCCGTGCTCTTGTCCGCTCCCCCCGTGCTCCAATCACCCTCCCCGTGCTCCAACCACCCCCCCTGCACTCCGATCCACCCCCCCGTGCTCCGTTACACCCCCCGTGCTCCGTTCCACCCCCCCGTGCTCCGTTCCACCCCTCCCGCGCTCCGATTCACCCCCCCATGCTCCGATCCCCCCCCCCGTGCTCCCCCCCCACCCCATCATACTTACCGATCCTGCCGGGGTCCGTCCGTCTTCTCCCCGTGCGCCGCCATCTTCCAAAATGGCGGGCGCATGCGCAGTTCCAAAGTGCATTTTGATCACTGAGATAGATTATATCTCAGTGATCAAAATAAAAAAAATAATAAATGACCCCCCCCCTTTGTCACCCCCATAGGTAGGGACAATAAAAAAATAAAGAATTTTTTTTTCCCACTAATGTTAGAATAGGGTTAGGGTTAGGGGTAGGGTTAGGGTTAGGGGTAGGGGTAGGGTTAGGACTAGGGTTAGGGCTAGGGTTAGGGTTAGGGGTAGGGTTAGGGCTAGGGTTAGTGTTAGGGTTAGGGCTAGGGTTAGGGGTAGGGTTAGGGCTAGGGTTAGGGCTAGGGTTAGGGTTTTGGTATGTGCACACGTATTCTGGTCCTCTGCGGATTTTTCCGCTGCGGATTTGATAAATCCGCAGTGCTAATCCGCTGCAGATTTATGGCAGATTTACCGCGGTTTTTCTGCGCATTTCACTGCGGTTTTACAATTGTGATTTTCTATTTGAGCAGTTGTAAAACCGCTGCGGAATCCGCACAAAGAAGTGACATGCTGCGGAATGTAAACCGCTGCATTTCCGTGCAGTTTTTCCACAGCATGTGTACAGCGATTTTTGTTTACCATATGTTTACATTGAACTGTAAACTCATGGGAAACTGCTGCGGATCCGCAGCGTTTTCCGCAGCGTGTGCACATACCTTTAGAATTAGGTTATGTGCACACGGTGCGGATTTGGCTGCGGATCCGCAGCAGTTTTCCATCAGGTTTACAGTACCATGTAAACATATGGAAACCAAATCCGCTGTGCCCATGGTGCGGAAAATACCGCGAGGAAACGCTGCGTTGTATTTTCCGCAGCATGTCAATTCTTTGTGTGGATTCCGCAGCGTTTTACACCTGTTCCTCAATAGGAATCCGCAGGTGAAATCCGCACAAAAAACACTGGAAATCCGCGGAAAATCCGCAGGTAAAACGCAGTGCCTTTTACCCGCGGATTTTTAAAAAATGATGCTGAAAAATCTCACACGAATCCGCAACGTGGGCACATAGCCTTAGGGTTAGGGTTGGAATTAGGGTTGTGGTTAGGGTTAGGGGTGTGTTGGGGTTAGGGTTGGAATTAGGGTTATGGCTACAGTTGGGATTAGAGTTAGGGGTGTGTTGGGGTTAGTGTTGGAGGTAGAATTGAGGGATTACCACTGTTTAGGCACATCAGGGGTCTCCAAACGCAACATGGCGCCACCATTGATTCCAGCCAATCTTGTATTCAAAAAGTCAAATGGTGCTCCCTCACTTCCGAGCCCCGACGTGTGCCCAAACAGTGGTTTACCCCCACATATGGGGTACCCGCATACTCAGGACAAACTGCGCAACAATTACTGGGGTCCAATTTCTCCTGTTACCCTTGTGAAAATAAAAAAATGCTTGCTAAAACATCATTTTTGAGGAAAGAAAAATGATTTTTTATTTTCACGGCTCTGCGTTGTAAACGTCTGTGAAGCACTTGGGGGTTCAAAGTGCTCACCACATATCTAGATAAGTTCCTTTGGGGGTCTAGTTTACAAAATGGGGTCACTTGTGGGGGGTTTCTACTGTTTAGGCACACCAGGGGCTCTGCAAACGCAACGTGATGTCCGCAGACCATTCCATCAAGGTCTGCATTTCAAAAGTCACTACTTCCCTTCTGAGCCCCGACGTGTGCCCAAACAGTGGTTTACCCCCACACATGGGGTATCAGCGTACTCAGGACAAACTGGACAACAACTTTTGGGGTCCAATTTCTCCTGTAACCCTTGGGAAAATAAAAAATTCTGGGCTAAATAATTATTTTTGAGGAAAGAAAACGTATTTATTATTTTCACGGCTCTGCATTATAAACTTCTATGAAGCACTTGGGGGTTCAAAGTGCTCACCACACATCTAGATAAGTTCCTTTCGGGGTCTAGTTTCCAAAATGGGGTCACTTGTGGGGGGTTTCTACTGTTTAGCCACATCAGGGGCTCTGCAAACGCAACGTGACGCCCGCAGAGCATTCCATCAAAGTCTGCATTTCAAAACGTCACTACTTCAATTCCGAGCCCCGGCATGTGCCCAAACAGTAGTTTACCCCCACATATGGGGTATCACCGTACTCAGGAGAAACTGGACAACAAATATTGGGGTCAAATTTCTCCTATTACCCTTGGGAAAATTAAAAAATTCTGGGCTAAATAATTATTTTTGAGGAAAGAAAACGTATTTATTATTTTCACGGCTCTGCATTATAAATTTCTATGAAGCACTTGGGGGTTCAAAGTGCTCACCACACATCTAGATAAGTTCCTTTCGGGGTCTAGTTTCCAAAATGGGGTCACTTGTGGGGGGTTTCTACTGTTAAGCCACATCAGGGGCTCTGCAAATGCAACGTGACGCCCACAGAGCATTCCATCAAAGTCTGCATTTCAAAACGTCACTACTTCACTTCCGAGCCCCGGCATGTGCCCAAACAGTGGTTTACCCCCACATATGGGGTATCAGCGTACTCAGGAGAAACTGGACAACAACTTTTGGGGTCAAATTTCTCCTGATACCCTTGGGAAAATAAAAAATTGCAGGCTGAAAGATCATTTTTGAGAAAATAATTTTTTTTTTTAATTTTCATGGCTCTGCGTTATAAACTTCTGTGAAGCACTTGGGGGTTCAAAGTCCTCACCACACATCTAGATTAGTTCCTTTGGTGGACTAGTTTCCAAAATGGGGTCATTTCTGTGGGATCTCCAATGTTTAGGCACACAGGGGCTCTCCAAACGTGACATGGTGTCCGCTAATGATTGGAGCTAATTTTCTATTTAAAAAGCCAAATGGTGTGCCTTCCCTTCCGAGCCCTGCCGTGCGCCCAAACAGTGGTTTACCCCCACATATGGGGTATCAGCGTACTCAGGACAATCTGGACAACAACATTTGAGGTCCAATTACTCCTATTACCCTTGGCAAAATAGGAAATTCCAGGCTAAAAAATCATTTTTGAGGAAAGAAAAATTATTTTTTATTTTCATGGCTCTGCGTTATAAACTTCTGTGAAGCACCTGGGGGTTTAAAGTGCTCAATATGCCTCTAGATAAGTTCCTTGGGGGGTCTAGTTTCCAAAATGGGGTCACTTGTGGGGGAGCTCCAATGTTTAGGCACACAGGGGCTCTCCAAACGCGACATGGTGTCCGCTAACAATTGGAGCTAATTTTCCATTCAAAAAGTCAAATGGCACGCCTTCCCTTCCGAGCCCTGCCGAGTGCCTAAACAGTGGTTTACCCCCACATATGAGGTATCGGCGTACTCAGGAGAAATTGCCCAACAAATTTTAGGATCCATTTTATCCTATTGCCCATGTAAAAATGAAAAAATTGAGGCGAAATAATTTTTTTGTGAAAAAAAAGTACTTTTTCATTTTTACAGATCAATTTGTGAAGCACCTGAGGGTTTAAAGTGCTCAATATGCATCTAAATAAGTTCCTTGGGGGGTCTAGTTTCCAAAATGGGGTCACTTGTGGGGGAGCTCCAATGTTTAGGCACACAGGAGCTCTCCAAACGCGACATGGTGTCCGCTAACGATGGAGATAATTTTTCATTCAAAAAGTCAAATGGCGCTCCTTCCCTTCCGAGCCTTACCATGTGCCCAAACAGTGGTTTACCCCCACATATGAGGTGTCAGTGTACTCAGGAGAAATTGCCCAGCAAATTTTAGGATCCATTTTATCCTGTTGCCCATGTGAAAATGAAAAAATTGAGGCTAAAATAATTTTTTTGTGAAAAAAAAGTACTTTTTCATTTTTACGGATCAATTTGTGAAGCACCTGGGGGTTCAAAGTGCTCACTATTTATCTAGATTAGTTCCTTGGGGCGTCTAATTTCCAAAATGGGGTCACTTGTGGGGAGCTCCAATTTTTAGGCACATGGGGGCTCTCCAAACGTGACATGGTGTCCGCTAAAGAATGGAGCCAATTTTTGATTCAAAAAGTCAAATGGCGCTCCTTCCCTTCCAAGCCCTGCCGTGCGCCCAAACAGTAGTTTACCCCCACATATGAGGTATCAGCGTACTCAGGACAAATTGGACAACAACTTTCGTGGTTCAGTTTCTCCTTTTACCATTGGGAAAATAAAAAAATTGTTGCCAAAAGATAATTTTTGTGACTAAAAAGTTAAATGTTCATTTTTTCCTTCCATGTTGCTTCTGCTGCTGTGAAGCACCTGAAGGGTTAATAAACTTCTTGAATGTGGTTTTGAGTACCTTGAGGGGTGCATTTTTTAGATCGGTGTCACTTTTGGGTATTTTCAGCCATATAGACCTCTCAAACTGACTTCAAATGTGAGGTGGTCCCTAAAAAAAATGGTTTTGTAAATTTCGTTGTAAAAATGAGAAATCGCTGGTCAAATTTTAACCCTTATAACTTCCTAGCAAAAAAAAATATTGTTTCCGAAATTGTGCTGATGTAAAGTAAACATGTGGGAAATGTTATTTATTAACTATTTTGTGTCACATAACTCTCTGGTTTAACAGAATAAAAATTCAAAATGTGAAAATTGCGAAATTTTCAAAATTTTTGCCAAATTTCCGTTTTTATCACAAATAAACGCAGAATTTATTGACCTAAATTTACCATTAACATGAAGCCCAATATGTCACGAAAAAACAATCTCAGAACCGCTAGGATCCGTTGAAGCGTTCCTGAGTTATTACCTCATAAAGGGACACTGGTCAGAATTGCAAAAAACGGCAAGGTCTTTAAGGTCAAAATAGGCTGGGTCATGAAGGGGTTAATATAGTAATACCGGACTGTTCCAAATTATTAGGCACAGTAGAATTTCTAAACATTTGATATGTTTTAAAGAACTGAAAATGCTCATTTGTGGAATTTGTAGCATTAGGAGGTCACATTCACTAAACACAAAAGCTATTTAACTCCAAAACCTCCTAACAGGCCAAGTTACATGTTAACATAGGAACCCTTCTTCGATATCACCTTCACAATTCCTGCGTATATTGAACTTGTGAGTTTTTGGAGAGTTTCTGCTTGTATTTCTTTGCATGAAGTCAAAATGGCCTACCAGAGCTGCTGTTTTGATGTGAACTGACTCCCACCATCATAGATCGTTTGCTTGATGATACTCCAAAGGTTCTCTATAGGGTTGAGGTCAGGGGAAGATGGTGGCCACACCATGAGTTTATCTCCTTTTATGCCCATAGCAGCCAATGACTCAGAGGTATTCTTTGCAGCATGAGATGGTCATGCATGAAGATGATTTTGCTCCTGAAGGCATGTTTCTGCTTTTTATGCCATGGAAGAAATTTGTCAGTCAGAATCTCTATATTCTTTGCAGAGGTCATTTTCACACCTTCAGGAAGCTTAAAGGGCCATAGCAGCTGTTTCCGCATGATTCCGGCCCAAAACATGACTCCTCTACCTCCTTGCTGACATCACAGCCTTGTTGGGACATGATGGCCATCCACCAACCATCCACTACTCCATCCTTCTAGACTATCCAGGGTTGCTCGATACTCAACAGAAAAGAAGACTGTTTGAAAATTAGTCTTCATGTATGTCTGGGCCCAATGCAACCGTTTCTGCTTGTAAACACTGTTTAGGGGTGGCTGAATAGTAGGTTTATGCACCACAGCAAGCCTTTGAAGGATCCTACACCTTGAGGTTTGAGGGACTCCAGAGGCATCAGCAGCTTCAAATAACTGTTTGCTGCTTTGTAATGGTATTTTGGCAGCTGCTCTCTTAATCCAATGAATTTGTCTGGCAGAAACCTTCCTCATTATGCCTTTATTTGCACGATTCTCTATCTGTGCTTTGTTTCAGTCACATATCTCTTCAGAGTATGATGATCACTCTTAAGTTTTTGTGAAATATCTAATGTTTTTATACTTTGTCCAAGGCATTGCACTATTTAACGCTTTTCAGCAGCAAAGAGATCCTTTTTATTTCAAATATTGCTTGAAACCTGTGGCCTGCTTAATAATGTGGAAAATCATTTTTAAATAGTTTTCCTTTAATTAGAATCACCTGGAAAACTAATTATCACATGTGTTTAAGATTGATTTCAGTCAACTATTGAGCCCTGAGACACAATATCAACCATGAGTTTATTTGAAAAACAAAACAATTAAATCTTTATGACACTTAAATCCAATTTGCATAATAATTTGGAACATGGTGTATAGTATAATGCATTCCCCATAGGCAGACTCTATAGCACAAGGCAGCCTCAATAGGATGATTCTGTAGTATAAGGAAGCCCCCCCATTGGCAGACTCTGTAGTATAAAGCAGACCCCATAAAAATAAATAAATTCTCACCTTTGTTCTTCCTGGTTCCTCTGCTGCTCTGAGCATCCGCACATCTCCGGACTGTGGGTGCCGGGTAGTGACATCATCGAGCCCGCTGTCAGTGTCGACGTTGGTGACGTCAGACCTTGATAGGGGGATGATGGGAGAGTGAGCGTAGCTCTCCTTCTCTCATCAATGTGGTCAGCTGTATCAGCATGTAGTCAATACAGCTAAACCTGCGATGATGGGGGGAGGCCCCGTGCCAGTAGTGGGCTCAGGGGCCCCATAGCGGCTGGGTGGCAGAGCAGTGAGATCGATTCTCCCTGCTCTGCCACAGAATGTAACTGTATCGGCGAGCTGTGCACAGTAGCGTAGCTTCGGGTGGGCCCTCTCAGAACACGGGGATGGGGCTATGGCCCCCTCTGACTCCCCTGTAGCTACGCTACTGCTATCAGTATTTGTCCCTACGCTGAACTCTATCATCACTTCAGTATTGGAAATAATAGAGCATCTGTGGAAAGCAGCACAATCAGTACATTCCACAACACATCCACAATGATGACAGAGCTTCACATGTCCCCACATCACATCCTCAGTGGTGATAGAGCTTCACAGGTCCCCACATCACATCCACAGTGGTGATAGAGGTTCACGCGTCCCCACATCACATCCTCAGTGGTGATAGAGCTTCACAGGTCCCCACATCACATCCACAGTGGTGATAGAGATTCACATGTCTCCACATCACATCCACAGTGGTGATAGAGCGTCACATGTCCCCACATCACATCCACAGTGGTGATAGAGCTTCACGCGTCCCCACATCACATCCCCAGTGGTGATAGAGCCTCACATGTCCCCACATCACATTCACAGTGATGATAGAGCTTCACATGTCTCCACATCACATCCACAGTGGTGATAGAGCTTCACAGGTCCCCACATCACATTCACAGTGGTGATAGAGCTTCACATGTCTCCACATCACATCCACAGTGGTGATAGAGCTTCACATGTCTCCACATCACATCCAGAGTGGTGATAGAGCTTCACAGGTCCCCACATCACATTCACAGTGGTGATAGAGCTTCACATGTCCCCACATCACATCCACAATAGTGATAGAGCTTCACATGTCCCCACATCACGTCCACAGTGGTGACAGAGCTTCACATGTCCCCACATCACATCCACAGTGGTGATAGAGCCTCACATGTCCCCACATCACATCCACAGTGGTGATAGAGCTTCACATGTCTCCACATCACATCCACGGTGGTGATAGAGCTTCACATGTCCCCACATCACGTCCACAGTGGTGACAGAGCTTCACATGTCCCCACATCATATCCACAGTGGTGATAGAGCCTCACATGTCCCCACATCACATCCACAGTGGTGAGAGAGAATCACATGTCCCCAAATCACATCCACAGTGGAGATAAAGCTTCACATGTCTCCACATCACATCCACAGTGGTGATAGAGCTTCACATGTCCCTACATCACATCCACAGTGGTAACAGAGATTCATATGTCTGCACATCACATCCACAGTGGTGTCAGAGCTTCACATGTCTCCACATCACATCCACAGTGGTGATAAAGCTTCACATGTCCCCACATCACATCCACAGTGGTGATAGAGCTTCACATGTCTCCACATCACATCCACAGTGGTGATAGAGCTTCACATGTCTCCACATCAAATCCACATTGGTGATAGAGCCTCACATGTCCCCACATCACATCCACAGTGGTGAGAGAGCTTCACATGTCCCCACATCACATCATCAGTGGCGATAGAGCTTCACAGGTCCACACATCACATCCACAGTGGTGATGGAGCTTCACATGTCCCCACATCACATCCACAGTGGTGATAGAGCTTCACATGTCTCCACATCACATCCAGAGTGGTGATAGAGCATCACATGTCTCCACATCACATCCACAGTGGTGATAGCGCATCACATGTCTCCACATCACATCCACAGTGGTGATAAAGCTTCACATGTCTTCACATCACATCCGCAGTGGTGATAGAGCTTCACATGTCTCCACATCACATCCACAGTGGTGATAGAGCTTCACAGGTCCCCACATCACATTCACAGTGGTGATAGAGCTTCACATGTCTCCACATCACATCCACAGTGGTGATAGAGCTTCACATGTCTCCACATCACATCCAGAGTGGTGATAGAGCTTCACAGGTCCCCACATCACATTCACAGTGGTGATAGAGCTTCACATGTCCCCACATCACATCCACAATAGTGATAGAGCTTCACATGTCCCCACATCACGTCCACAGTGGTGACAGAGCTTCACATGTCCCCACATCACATCCACAGTGGTGATAGAGCCTCACATGTCCCCACATCACATCCACAGTGGTGATAGAGCTTCACATGTCTCCACATCACATCCACGGTGGTGATAGAGCTTCACATGTCCCCACATCACGTCCACAGTGGTGACAGAGCTTCACATGTCCCCACATCATATCCACAGTGGTGATAGAGCCTCACATGTCCCCACATCACATCCACAGTGGTGAGAGAGAATCACATGTCCCCAAATCACATCCACAGTGGAGATAAAGCTTCACATGTCTCCACATCACATCCACAATGGTGATAGAGCTTCACATGTCCCTACATCACATCCACAGTGGTAACAGAGATTCATATGTCTGCACATCACATCCACAGTGGTGTCAGAGCTTCACATGTCTCCACATCACATCCACAGTGGTGATAAAGCTTCACATGTCCCCACATCACATCCACAGTGGTGATAGAGCTTCACATGTCTCCACATCACATCCACAGTGGTGATAGAGCTTCACATGTCTCCACATCAAATCCACATTGGTGATAGAGCCTCACATGTCCCCACATCACATCCACAGTGGTGAGAGAGCTTCACATGTCCCCACATCACATCATCAGTGGCGATAGAGCTTCACAGGTCCACACATCACATCCACAGTGGTGATGGAGCTTCACATGTCCCCACATCACATCCACAGTGGTGATAGAGCTTCACATGTCTCCACATCACATCCAGAGTGGTGATAGAGCATCACATGTCTCCACATCACATCCACAGTGGTGATAGCGCATCACATGTCTCCACATCACATCCACAGTGGTGATAAAGCTTCACATGTCTTCACATCACATCCGCAGTGGTGATAGCGCATCACATGTCTCCACATCACATCCACAGTGGTGATAGCGCATCACGTCTCCACATCACATCCACAGTGGTGATAAAGCTTCACATGTCTTCACATCACATCCACAGTGGTGATAGAGCTTCACATGTCTCCACATCACATCCACAGTGATGATAGCGCATCACATGTCTCCACATCACATCCAAAGTGGTGATAGAGCTTCACATGTCTCCACATCACATCCACAGTGGTGATAGAGCTTCACATGTCTCCACATCACATCCACAGTGGTGATAGAGCTTCACATGTCTCCACATCACATCCACATTGGTGATAGAGCTTCACATGTCCCCACCTCACATCCACAGTGGTAATAGAGCTTCACGCGTCCCCACATCACATCCTCAGTGGTGATAGAGCTTCACAGGTCCCCACATCACATCCACAGTGGTGATAGAGCTTCACATGTCTCCACATCACATCCACATTGGTGATAGAGCTTCACATGTCCCCACATCACATCCACAGTGGTAATAGAGCTTCACGCGTCCCCACATCACATCCTCAGTGGTGATAGAGCTTCACAGGTCCCCACATCACATCCACAATGGTGATAGAGCTTCACATGTCTCCACATCACATCCACGGTGGTGATAGAGCTTCACATGTCCCCACATCACGTCCATAGTGGTGACAGAGCTTCACATGTCCCCACATCACATCCACAGTGGTGATAGAGCCTCACATGTCCCCACATCACATCCACAGTGGTGATAGAGCATCACATGTCCCCAAATCACATCCACAGTGGTGATAAAGCTTCACATGTCCCTACATCACATCCACAGTGGTAACAGAGATTCATATATCTGCACATCACATCCACAGTGGTGTCAGAGCTTCACATGTCTCCACATCACATCCACAGTGGTGATAAAGCTTCACATGTCTCCACATCACATCCACATTGGTGATAGAGCTTCACATGTCCCCACATCACATCCACAGTGGTAATAGAGCTTCACGCGTCCCCACATCACATCCTCAGTGGTGATAGAGCTTCACAGGTCCCCACATCACATCCACAGTGGTGATAGAGCTTCACATGTCTCCACATCACATCCACAGTGGTGATAGAGCTTCACATGTCCCCACATCACATCCACAGTGGTGATAGAGCTTCACATGTCCCCACATCACATCCACAGTGGTGATAGAGTTTCACATGTCTCCACATCACGTCCACAGTGGTGAAAGAGCTTCACATGTCCCCACATCACATCCACAGTGGTGATAGAGTTTCACATGTCCCCACATCACATCCACAGTGGTGATAGAACCTCACATGTCCCCACATCACATCCACAGTGGTGATAGAGCTTCACATGTCTCCACATCACATCCACAGTGGTGATAGAGCTTCACATGTCTCCACATCACATCCACATTGGTGATAGAGCTTCACATGTCCCCACATCACATCCACAGTGGTAATAGAGCTTCACGCGTCCCCACATCACATCTTTAGTGGTGATAGAGCTTCACAGGTCCCCACATCACATCCACAGTGGTGATAGAGCTTCACATGTCTCCACATCACATCCACGGTGGTGATAGAGCTTCACATGTCCCCACATCACGTCCACAGTGGTGACAGAGCTTCACATGTCCCCACATCACATCCACAGTGGTGATAGAGCCTCACATGTCCCCACATCACATCCACAGTGGTGATAAAGCTTCACATGTCCCTACATCACATCCACAGTGGTAACAGAGATTCATATATCTGCACATCACATCCACAGTGGTGTCAGAGCTTCACATGTCTCCACATCACATCCACAGTGGTGATAAAGCTTCACATGTCTCCACATCACATCCACATTGGTGATAGAGCTTCACATGTCCCCACATCACATCCACAGTGGTAATAGAGCTTCACGCGTCCCCACATCACATCCTCAGTGGTGATAGAGCTTCACAGGTCCCCACATCACATCCACAGTGGTGATAGAGCTTCACATGTCTCCACATCACATCCACAGTGGTGATAGAGCTTCACATGTCCCCACATCACATCCACAGTGGTGATAGAGCTTCACATGTCCCCACATCACATCCACAGTGGTGATAGAGTTTCACATGTCTCCACATCACGTCCACAGTGGTGAAAGAGCTTCACATGTCCCCACATCACATCCACAGTGGTGATAGAGTTTCACATGTCCCCACATCACATCCACAGTGGTGATAGAACCTCACATGTCCCCACATCACATCCACAGTGGTGATAGAGCTTCACATGTCTCCACATCACATCCACAGTGGTGATAGAGCTTCACATGTCCACACATCACATCCACAGTGGTGATAGAGCTTCACATGTCCCCACATCACATCCACAGTGGTGATAGAGCTTCACATGTCCCCACATCACATCCACAGTGGTGATAGAGCCTCACTTGTCCCCACATCACATCCACAGTGGTGATAGAGCATCACATGTCCCCAAATCACATCCACAGTGGTGATAGAGCTTCACATGTCTCCACATCACATTATTTCTTTATTACGTGGCAACCCTCAAGACTGGGCATTTTCCCTTGCGCCAGGAGATCCTGCATTATGTAATATTGATGCATTTTTCCTGGCGCTCGGATTGCTGTACGATGAACCTAATTCGGTGGATCAGGCAGAGAAAAATTTGCTGGCTCTGTGTCAGGGTCAGGATGAGATAGAGATTTATTGTCAGAAGTTTAGAAAGTGGTCCGTGCTCACTCAATGGAATGAAGGTGCGCTGGCAGCTATTTTCAGAAAGGGTCTCTCTGAAGCCCTTAAGGATGTCATGGTGGGATTTCCCATGCCTGCTGGTCTGAATGAGTCTATGTCTTTGGCCATTCAGATCGGTCGACGCTTGCGTGAGCGTAAATCTGTGCACCATTTGGCGGTATTATCCGAGCATAAACCTGAGCCTATGCAGTGCGATAGGACTTTGACCAGAGTTGAACGGCAAGAACACAGACGTCAGAATGGGCTGTGTTTCTACTGTGGTGATTCCAGTCATGCTATCTCCGATTGTCCTAAGCGCACTAAGCGGTTCGCTAGGTCTGCCACCATTGGTACAGTACAGTCAAAATTTATTTTGTCCGTTACTTTGATCTGCTCTTTGTCATCTTATTCTGTCATGGCATTTGTGGATTCAGGCGCTGCCCTGAATTTGATGGACTTGGAGTATGCTAGGCGTTGTGGGTTTTTCTTGGAGCCCTTGCAGTGTCCTATTCCATTGAGAGGAATTGATGCTACGCCTTTGGCCAAGAATAAGCCTCAGTACTGGACCCAGCTGACCATGTGCATGGCTCCTGCACATCAGGAGGATATTCGCTTTCTGGTGTTGCATAATCTGCATGATGTGGTCGTGTTGGGGTTGCCATGGCTACAAGTCCATAACCCAGTATTAGATTGGAAATCAATGTCTGTGTCCAGCTGGGGTTGTCAGGGGGTGCATGGTGATGTCCCATTTCTGTCTATTTCGTCATCCACCCCTTCTGAGGTCCCAGAGTTCTTGTCTGATTACCGGGATGTATTTGATGAGCCCAGGTCCAATGCCCTACCTCCGCATAGGGATTGTGATTGTGCTATCGATTTGATTCCTGGTAGTAAGTTTCCTAAAGGTCGACTGTTTAATTTATCTGTACCTGAGCACGCCGCTATGCGGAGTTACGTGAAGGAGTCCTTGGAGAAGGGTCATATTCGCCCGTCATCGTCGCCATTGGGAGCGGGGTTCTTTTTTCTGGCCAAGAAGGATGGTTCGCTGAGACCTTGTATAGATTACCGCCTTCTAAATAAAATCACGGTCAAATTTCAGTACCCCTTGCCGCTGCTATCTGATTTGTTTGCTTGGATCAAGGGGGCTAGTTGGTTCACCAAGATAGATCTTCGTGGTGCGTATAATCTTGTGCGTATTAAGCGGGGCGATGAATGGAAAACTGCATTTAATATGCCCGAGGGCCATTTTGAGTACCTAGTTATGCCTTTCGGACTTGCCAATGCTCCATCGGTGTTTCAGTCCTTTATGCATGACATCTTCCGAGAGTACCTGGATAAATTCCTGATTGTATACTTGGATGATATTTTGGTCTTCTCGGATTATTGGGAGTCTCATGTGAAGCAGGTCAGAATGGTGTTCCAGGTCCTGCGTGCTAATTCTTTGTTTGTGAAGGGATCAAAGTGTCTCTTTGGTGTTTAGAAGGTTTCATTTTTGGGGTTCATTTTTTCCCCTTCTACTATCGAGATGGACCCTGTTAAGGTCCAGGCCATCTATGATTGGACTCAGCCGACATCTCTGAAGAGTCTGCAAAAGTTCCTGGGCTTTGCTAATTTTTATCGTCGCTTCATCTGTAATTTTTCTAGTATTGCTAAACCATTGACCGATTTGACCAAGAAGGATGCTGATGTGGTCAATTGGTCTTCTGCTGCTGTGGAAGCTTTTCAAGAGTTAAAGCGTAGTTTTTCTTCTGCCCCTGTGTTGTGTCAACCAGATGTTTCGCTTCCGTTCCAGGTCGAGGTTGATGCTTCTGAAATTGGAGCGGGGGCTGTTTTGTCACAGAGAAGTTCTGATTGCTCGGTGATGAAACCATGCGCCTTCTTTTCCAGGAAGTTTTCGCCTGCTGAGCGAAATTATGATGTTGGCAATCAAGAGTTGCTGGCCATGAAGTGGGCATTCGAGGAGTGGCGTCATTGGCTTGAAGAAGCTAAGCATCGCGTGGTGGTCTTGACTGATCACAAGAACTTGACTTATCTCGAGTCTGCCAAACGGTTGAATCTTAGACAGGCTCGTTGGTCGCTGTTTTTCTCCCATTTTGACTTTGTGGTTTTGTACCTTCCGGGCTCTAAAAATGTGAAGGCGGATGCCCTGTCTAGGAGTTTTGTGCCCAACTCTCCGGGTTTGTCTGAGCCGGCGGGTATTCTCAAAGAGGGAGTAATTTTGTCTGCCATCTCCCCTGATTTGCGGCGGGTGCTGCAAAAATTTCAGGCTAATAAACCTGATCGTTGCCCAGCGTAGAAACTGTTTGTCCCTGATAGGTGGACGAATAAAGTTATCTCTGAGGTTCATTGTTCGGTGTTGGCTGGTCATCCTGGAATCTTTGGTACCAGAGATTTAGTGGCTAGATCCTTTTGGTGGCCGTCTCTGTCGCGGGATGTGCGTTCTTTTGTGCAGTCCTGTGGGATTTGTGCTTGGGCTAAGCCCTGCTGTTCTCGTGCCAGTGGGTTGCTTTTGCCCTTGCCGGTCCCGAAGATGCCTTGGACACATATCTCTATGGATTTTATTTCGGATCTCCCCGTCTCTCAAAAATGTTGGTCATTTGGGTGGTTTGTGATCGCTTCTCTAAGATGATCCATTTGGTACCCTTGTCTAAATTACCTTCCTCCTCTGATTTGGTGCCATTGTTCTTCCAGCATGTGGTTCGTTTACATGGCATTCCAGAGAACATCGTTTCTGACAGAGGTTCCCAGTTTGTTTCGAGGTTTTGGCGAGCTTTTTGTGCTAGGATTGGCATTGATTTGTCTTTTTCCTCGGCTTTCCATCCTCAGACTAATGGCCAGACCGAACGAACCAATCAGACCTTGGAAACATATCTGAGATGCTTTGTTTCTGCTGATCAGGATGATTGGGTGTCCTTCTTGCCTTTGGCTGAGTTCGCCCTTAATAATCGGGCCAGCTCGGCTACCTTGGTTTCGCCGTTTTTCTGCAACTCTGGGTTCCATCCTCGTTTCTCTTCAGGGCAGGTTGAGTCTTCGGACTGTCCTGGTGTGGATACGGTGGTGGACAGGTTACAGCAGATTTGGACTCATGTAGTGGACAATTTGACCTTGTCCCAGGAGAAGGCTCAACGTTTCGCTAATCGCAGACGCTGTGTGGGTCCCCGACTTCGTGTTGGGGATTTGGTTTGGTTGTCATCTCGTCATATTCCTATGAAGGTTTCCTCTCCTAAGTTTAAGCCTCGTTTCATTGGTCCGTATAGGATTTCTGAGGTTCTTAATCCTGTGTCTTTTCGTTTGACCCTTCCAGATTCTTTTTCCATCCATAACGTATTCCATAGGTCATTGTTGCGGAGATACGTGGCACCTATGGTTCCATCTGTTGATCCTCCTGCCCTGGTTTTGGTGGAGGGGGAGTTGGAGTATATTGTGGAGAAGATTTTGGATTCTCGTGTTTCGAGACGGAAACTCCAGTATCTGGTTAAGTGGAAGGGTTATGGTCAGGAAGATAATTCCTGGGTCCTTGCCTCTGATGTCCATGCTGCCGATCTTGTTCGTGCCTTTCATATGGCTCATCCTGGTCGGCCTGGGGGCTCTGGTGAGGGTTCGGTGACCCCTCCTCAAGGGGGGGTACTGTTGTCAATTCTGTGGCAGAGCTCCCTCCTGTGGTCACGAGTGGTACTGCGGCTTCTGAGTTTCCTTCCTCAGGTGATGTGGTGAAGTCGTTAGGTGTTGCTCTATTTAACTCCACCTAGTGCTTTGCTCCTGGCCTCCAGTCAATGTTCTAGTATTGGTCTTGCTTCCTCCTGGATCGTTCCTGTGGCCGTCTGCTCTGCATAAGCTAAGTTTTGCTTGTGTTATTTTTGTTTTGCTGTTTTTTCTGTCCAGCTTGCTTAATTGGTTTTTCTTGCTTGCTGGAAGCTCTGGGACGCAAAGGGAGCACCTCCGTACCGTTAGTCGGTGCAGAGGGTCTTTTTGCCCCTCTGCGTGGTTGTTTGTAGGGTTTTGTGTTGACCGCAAAGTTATCTTTCCTATCTTCGGTCTGTTCAGTAAGTTGGGCCTCACTTTGCTAAATCTATTTCATCTCTGCGTTTGTATTTTCATCTCTACTCACAGTCATTATATGTGGGGGGCTGCCTTTTCCTTTGGGGTATTTCTCTGAGGCAAGGTAGGCTTGTTTTTCTATCTTAGGCCTAGCTAGTTTCTCAGGCTGTGCCGAGTTGCATAGGGAGCGTTAGGCGCAATCCACGGCTGCCTCTAGTGTGGTTGGATAGGATTAGGGATTGCGGTCAGCAGATTTCCCACGTCTCAGAGCTCGTCCTATGTCTTTTGGTTATTGTCAGGTCACTTTGTGTGCTCTGAACTTCAAGGTCCATTGTGGTTCTGAATTACCTAATCACAACAGTGGTGATAAAGCTTCACATGTCTTCACATCACATCCACAGTGGTGATAGAGCTTCACATGTCTCCACATCACATCCACAGTGGTGATAGCGCATCACATGTCTCCACATCACATCCACAGTGGTGATAGAGCTTCACATGAGGGATTGAGGGATTCAAGATTGAGGAGGCTAATTTGCATATTCCAGGTGCCCTCTAGGAAAAGCGAAGTCTCCCTAAGCTAGAAGATCGTTGGGTACAGCCGGGACCAGCTGCTTGGAAAGCATCACCAAACCGCGCGCCGTAATATCCTGTAGGATATTATTGCAAGAGAGCTTGGCTGAGTAGATTACACAAGAAGGAAAACACACAGCAAGTCAGCAGGATCTAGGAGCAACATGGCAGATGTGACAACCTACATGCTGAGCTGCAGCATGTGCTACATGTTCACAGATCGACCAGAAGAAGAATCCAATTTCACCTGTCAGAAGTGTAGACTAGTGGCCCTTTTAGAAGAAAAGGTGCGGGGTCTGGAAGAAAGAATAGCAACTTTGAAACTCATCAAAGAGAATGAAGACTTTCTAGACAGAATAGAAGCATCTCTACTGGTCACAGAAGGTGAAAAAAGTGTCAGAGAACCTCCAAAAGCAGATGAGTGGAAGCATGTGACCAAAAGAAGCAAGAAGACCATGGAGAAATCACCAACCACACAACTGAAGAACCGATATCAAATCTTTGTAGAGGATGAAGATGGCACACCTAAGGATGAAGCAATACCAGCAAGCAAAAAAGAAAAGGGCACACAGCAACAAGTGACAGCAAAAAGTACAGCCAAGAAGCAACGAAGAGTGGTGGTGGTGGGAGACTCACTACTGAGAGGCACAGAAGCAGCCATCTGCAGACCGGACATAACTGCAAGAGAAGTATGCTGCCTTCCAGGTGCGATGATCAAGGATGTGACCGATAGGATACCAAAGCTCTTCAGCTCCAAGGACGTCCACCCATTTCTTCTGATACATGTTGGCACCAATGACATGGCAAGGAAGGACCTACCGACAATCTGCAAAGATTTTGAAGAGTTGGGGAAGAAAGTAAAGGAACTGGATCCACAGGTAGTTTTTTCTTCTATCCTTCCAGTAGACGGGCATGGCACCAGGAGATGGAACAGGATCCTTGATGCAAACAACTGGCTAAGACGATGGTGCAGACAACAAGGATTCGGATTCCTGGACCACAGTGTGAATTACTGGTACGATGGACTCCTCGCCAGAGACGGACTACACCTCAACAAACCTGGGAAACACACATTCGCCAGAAGACTCGCTACACTCATCAGGAGGGCGTTAAACTAGAAGAAGAGGGGACGGGAAGAAAAACATTAGACTTGAACAAAGAAGACCCAGGAAAACATACTCAGATGGGAGGTAAGAACATTTCTAAAACAATCCACAGCGAGGAGATTGGAACAAAACAAAATCCTCTAAACTGCATGCTCGCAAACGCCAGAAGCCTGACAAACAAGATGGAAGAACTAGAAGCAGAAATATCTACAGGTAACTTTGACATAGTGGGAATAACCGAGACATGGTTAGATGAAAGCTATGACTGGGCAGTTAACTTACAGGGTTACAGTCTGTTTAGAAAGGATCGTAAAAATCGGAGAGGAGGAGGGGTTTGTCTCTATGTAAAGTCTTGTCTAAAGTCCACTTTAAGGGAGGATATTAGCGAAGGAAAAGAGGATGTCGAGTCCATATGGGTCGAAATTCATGGAGGGAAAAATGGTAACAAAATTCTCATTGGGGTCTGTTACAAACCCCCAAATATAACAAAAACCATGGAAAGTCTACTTCTAAAGCAGATAGATGAAGCTGCAACCCATAATGAGGTCCTGGTTATGGGGGACTTTAACTACCCGGATATTAACTGGGAAACAGAAACCTGTGAAACCCATAAAGGCAACAGGTTTCTGCTAATAACCAAGAAAAATTATCTTTCACAATTGGTGCAGAATCCAACCAGAGGAGCAGCACTTTTAGACCTAATACTATCTAATAGACCTGACAGAATAACAAATCTGCAGGTGGTTGGGCATCTAGGAAATAGCGACCACAATATTGTGCAGTTTCACCTGTCTTTCACTAGGGGGACTTGTCAGGGAGTCACAAAAACACTGAACTTTAGGAAGGCAAAGTTTGACCAGCTTAGAGATGCCCTTAATCTGGTAGACTGGGACAATATCCTCAGAAATAAGAATACAGATAATAAATGGGAAATGTTTAAGAACATCCTAAATAGGCAGTGTAAGCGGTTTATACCTTGTGGGAATAAAAGGACTAGAAATAGGAAAAACCCAATGTGGATAAAAAAAAAAAGAAGTAAGACAGGCAATTAACAGTAAAAAAAAAGCATTTGCACTACTAAAGCAGGATGGCACCATTGAAGCTCTAAAAAACTATAGGGAGAAAAATACTTTATCTAAAAAACTAATTAAAGCTGCCAAAAAGGAAACAGAAAAGCACATTGCTAAGGAGAGTAAAACTAATCCCAAACTGTTCTTCAACTATATCAATAGTAAAAGAATAAAAACTGAAAATGTAGGCCCCTTAAAAAATAGTGAGGAAAGAATGGTTGTAGATGACGAGGAAAAAGCTAACATATTAAACACCTTCTTCACGGTGGAAAATGAAATGCTAGGTGAAATCCCAAGAAACAATGAAAACCCTATATTAAGGGTCACAAATCTAACCCAAGAAGAGGTGCGAAACCGGCTAAATAAGATTAAAATAGATAAATCTCCGGGTCCGGATGGCATACACCCACGAGTACTAAGAGAACTAAGTAATGTAATAGATAAACCATTATTTCTTAGTTTTAGGGACTCTATAGCGACAGGGTCTGTTCCGCAGGAATGGCGCATAGCAAATGTGGTGCCAATATTCAAAAAGGGCTCTAAAAGTGAACCTGGAAATTATAGGCCAGTAAGTCTAACCTCTATTGTTGGTAAAATATTTGAAGGGTTTCTGAGGGATGTTATTCTGGATTATCTCAATGAGAATAACTGTTTAACTCCATATCAACATGTAATAAACTTAGTGCTAAGTGCAGTGGAGATCAGTATCATGGGTCAGAAAAGAGGCCGAGAGTCAATAGGTTAAGAGTTCAAGAATATTTATAATGATATGCAGGTAAACAGCTATGACACAGCAGGTTAGTAGCAGACAGAGCTGGATAGGCAGTAAGCACGTGTACAGACCGTGGAAGTCCAAGTATGTGAGATCCAGAGACCTGGAGACCAGGCTAGGCCTCCTAGCAGGGAGCAGTCCAGCAGCAGAGACGGGTGCAGAGCAGATCCAGGGAAACAAGTCTTTGCAATGAAGAGATGTAGAACCGGAGACAGATGGGGTATCCCAAAGTAACGAAGAAACCAGCAAGATAGCAGTTCTTCCAGCTTGATCACAAGTCAGGAACAAGATACTCAAGCAATGAGTATATATTCAGAGCTCCCTTAAATACACCACAGACAGGAACATGGAAAATCTGACAGGAAACAAGATGGCCCCCGTGAGGCCAATGACTCCATCTTAGGTAAGGGCAAAAGTAACTGAACTGAGGGCAAACAGCAACTAGAAACAGATATACAGTCCAAGTCCTTACACAGCATGGGTTTATGAGAAATCGCTCCTGTCAAACCAATCTAATCAGTTTTTATGAAGAGGTAAGCTATAGGCTGGACCACGGTGAGTCATTGGACGTGGTATATCTCGATTTTTCCAAAGCGTCTGATACCGTGCCGCACAAGAGGTTGGTACACAAAATGAGAATGCTTGGTCTGGGGGAAAATGTGTGTAAATGGGTTAGTAACTGGCTTAGTGATAGAAAGCAGAGGGTGGTTATAAATGGTATAGTCTCTAACTGGGTCGCTGTGACCAGTGGGGTACCGCAGGGGTCAGTATTGGGACCTGTTCTCTTCAACATATTCATTAATGATCTGGTAGAAGGTTTACACAGTAAAATATCGATATTTGCAGATGATACAAAACTATGTAAAGCAGTTAATACAAGAGAAGATAGTATTCTGCTACAGATGGATCTGGATAAGTTGGAAACTTGGGCTGAAAGGTGGCAGATGAGGTTTAACAATGATAAATGTAAGGTTATACACATGGGAAGAAGGAATCAATATCACCATTACACACTGAATGGGAAACCACTGGGTAAATCTGACAGGGAGAAGGATTTGGGGATCCTAGTTAATGATAAACTTACCTGGAGCAGCCAGTGCCAGGCAGCAGCTGCCAAGGCAAACAGGATCATGGGGTGCATTAAAAGAGGTCTGGATACACATGATGAGAGCATTATACTGCCTCTGTACAAATCCCTAGTTAGACCGCACATGGAGTACTGTGTCCAGTTTTGGGCACCGATGCTCAGGAAGGATATAATGGAACTAGAGAGAGTACAAAGGAGGGCAACAAAATTAATAAAGGGGATGGGAGAACTACAATACTCAGATAGATTAGCGAAATTAGGATTATTTAGTCTAGAAAAAAGACGACTGAGGGGCGATCTAATAACCATGTATAAGTATATAAAAGGACAATAAAAATATCTCGCTGAGGATCTGTTTATACCAAGGAAGGTGACGGGCACAAGGGGGCATTCTTTGCGTCTGGAGGAGAGAAGGTTTTTCCACCAACATAGAAGAGGATTCTTTACTGTTAGGGCAGTGAGAATCTGGAATTGCTTGCCTGAGGAGGTGGTGATGGCGAACTCAGTCGAGGGGTTCAAGAGAGGCCTGGATGTCTTCCTGGAGCAGAACAATATTGTATCATACAATTATTAGGTTCTGTAGAAGGACGTAGATCTGGGGATTTATTATGATGGAATATAGGCTGAACTGGATGGACAAATGTCTTTTTTCGGCCTTACTAACTATGTTACTATGTTACTATGTTACATGTCCCTACATCACATCCAGAGTGGTAACAGAGCTTCATATATCTGCACATCACATCCACAGTGGTGACAGAGCTTCACATGTCTCCACATCACAGTCACAGTGGTGATAAAGCTTCACATGTCCCCACATCACATCCACAGTGGCGATTGAGCTTCACATGTCTCCACATCACATCCACATTGGTGAGAGATTCACATGTCCCCACATCACATCCACAGTCGTGATAGAGCTTCACATATCTTCACATCACATCCACATTGGAGATAGAGTTGCACAAGTCTCCATATCTCATCCAAAGTGGTGATAGAGCTTCACATGTCTCCACCTCACATCCACAGTGGTGACAGAGCTTCACATGTCCCCACATCACTTCCACAGTGGTGATAGAGCGTCACTTGTCCCTGCATCACATCCTCAGTGGTGATAGAGCTTCACATGTTTCCACATCACATCCACAGTGGTGATAGAGCTTCACATGTCCCCACATCACATCCACAGTGGTGATAGAGCTTCACATGTTTCCACATCACATCCACAGTGGTGATACAGCTTCACATGTCTCCACATCACATCCACAGTGGTGATAGAGCTTCACATGTCCCCACATCACATCCACAGTGGTGATAGAGCTTCAGATGTTTCCACATCACATCCACAGTGGTGATAGAGCTTCACATGTCCCCACATCACATCCACAGTGGTGATAGAGCTTCACATGCTTCCACATCACATCCACAGTGGTGATAGAGCTTCACATGTCTCCACATCACATCCACAGTGGTGATAGAGGTTCACATGTCCCCACATCACATCCACAGTGGTGATAGAGCTTCACATGTCCCCAAATCACATCCACAGTGGTGATAGAGATTCACAGGTCCCCACATCACATCCACAGTGGTGATAGAGCTTCACATGTTTCCACATCACATCCACAGTGGTGATAGAGCTTCACATGTCTCCACATCACATCCACAGTGGTGATAGAGGTTCACATGTCCCCACATGACATCCACAGTGGTGATAGAGCTTCACATGTCCCCACATCACATCCACAGTGGTGATAGATCTTCACATGTCTCCACATCACATCCACAGTGGTGATTGAGCTTCACATGTCTCCACATCACATCCACATTGGTGAGAGCTTCACATGTCCCCACATCACATCCACAGTCGTGATAGAGCTTCACATGTCTCCACATCACATCCACAGTGGTGATAGAGGTTCACATGTCCCCACATGACATCCACAGTGGTGATAGAGCTTCACATGTCCCCACATCACATCCAGAGTGGTGATAGATCTTCACATGTCTCCACATCACATCCACAGTGGTGATTGAGCTTCACATGTCTCCACATCACATCCACAATGGTGAGAGCTTCACATGTCCCCACATCACATCCACAGTCATGATAGAGCTTCACATATCTTCACATCACATCCACATTGGAGATAGAGTTGCACAAGTCTCCATATCTCATCCAAAGTGGTGATAGAGCTTCACATGTCTCCACCTCACATCCACAGTGGTGACAGAGCTTCACATGTCCCCACATCACTTCCACAGTGGTGATAGAGCGTCACTTGTCCCTGCATCACATCCTCAGTGGTGATAGAGCTTCACATGTTTCCACATCACATCCACAGTGGTGATAGAGCTTCACATGTCCCCACATCACATCCACAGTGGTGATAGAGCTTCACATGTTTCCACATCACATCCACAGTGGTGATACAGCTTCACATGTCTCCACATCACATCCACAGTGGTGATAGAGCTTCACATGTCCCCACATCACATCCACAGTGGTGATAGAGCTTCAGATGTTTCCACATCACATCCACAGTGGTGATAGAGCTTCACATGTCCCCACATCACATCCACAGTGGTGATAGAGCTTCACATGCTTCCACATCACATCCACAGTGGTGATAGAGCTTCACATGTCTCCACATCACATCCACAGTGGTGATAGAGGTTCACATGTCCCCACATCACATCCACAGTGGTGATAGAGCTTCACATGTCCCCAAATCACATCCACAGTGGTGATAGAGATTCACAGGTCCCCACATCACATCCACAGTGGTGATAGAGCTTCACATGTTTCCACATCACATCCACAGTGGTGATAGAGCTTCACATGTCTCCACATCACATCCACAGTGGTGATAGAGGTTCACATGTCCCCACATGACATCCACAGTGGTGATAGAGCTTCACATGTCCCCACATCACATCCACAGTGGTGATAGATCTTCACATGTCTCCACATCACATCCACAGTGGTGATTGAGCTTCACATGTCTCCACATCACATCCACATTGGTGAGAGCTTCACATGTCCCCACATCACATCCACAGTCGTGATAGAGCTTCACATGTCTCCACATCACATCCACAGTGGTGATAGAGGTTCACATGTCCCCACATGACATCCACAGTGGTGATAGAGCTTCACATGTCCCCACATCACATCCAGAGTGGTGATAGATCTTCACATGTCTCCACATCACATCCACAGTGGTGATTGAGCTTCACATGTCTCCACATCACATCCACAATGGTGAGAGCTTCACATGTCCCCACATCACATCCACAGTCATGATAGAGCTTCACATATCTTCACATCACATCCACATTGGAGATAGAGTTGCACAAGTCTCCATATCTCATCCAAAGTGGTGATAGAGCTTCACATGTCTCCACCTCACATCCACAGTGGTGACAGAGCTTCACATGTCCCCACATCACTTCCACAGTGGTGATAGAGCGTCACTTGTCCCTGCATCACATCCTCAGTGGTGATAGAGCTTCACATGTTTCCACATCACATCCACAGTGGTGATAGAGCTTCACATGTCCCCACATCACATCCACAGTGGTGATAGAGCTTCACATGTTTCCACATCACATCCACAGTGGTGATAGAGCTTCACATGTCCCCACATCACATCCACAGTGGTGATAGAGCTTCACATGTTTCCACATCACATCCACAGTGGTGATACAGCTTCACATGTCTCCACATCACATCCACAGTGGTGATAGAGCTTCACATGTCCCCACATCACATCCACAGTGATGATAGAGCTTCACATGTTTCCACATCACATCCACAGTGGTGATAGAGCTTCACATGTCCCCACATCACATCCACAGTGGTGATAGAGCTTCACATGTTTCCACACCACATCCACAGTGGTGATAGAGCTTCACATGTCTCCACATCACATCCACAGTGGTGATAGAGGTTCACATGTCCCCACATCACATCCACAGTGGTGATAGAGCTTCACATGTCCCCAAATCACATCCACAGTGGTGATAGAGATTCACAGGTCCCCACATCACATCCACAGTGGAGATAGAGCTTCACATGTTTCCACATCACATCCACAGTGGTGATAGAGCTTCACATGTCTCCACATCACATCCACAGTGGTGATAGTGGTTCACATGTCCCCACATGACATCCACAGTGGTGATAGAGCTTCACATGTCCCCACATCACATCCACAGTGGTGATAGATCTTCACATGTCTCCACATCACATCCACAGTGGTGATAGAGATTCACAGGTCCCCACATCACATTCACAGTGGTGATAGAGCTTCACATGTCCCCACATCACATCCACAATAGTGATAGAGCTTCACATGTCCCCACATCACGTCCACAGTGGTGACAGAGCTTCACATGTCCCCACATCACATCCACAGTGGTGATAGAGCCTCACATGTCCCCACATCACATCCACAGTGGTGATAGAGCTTCACATGTCTCCACATCACATCCACGGTGGTGATAGAGCTTCACATGTCCCCACATCACGTCCACAGTGATGACAGAGCTTCACATGTCCCCACATCACATCCACAGTGGTGATAGAGCCTCACATGTCTCCACATCACATCCACAGTGGTGATAGAGCTTCTCATGTCTCCACATCACATCCACAGTGGTGATAGAGCTTCACATGTCTCCACATCACATCCACAGTGGTGATAGAGCTTCTCATGTCTCCACATCACATCCACAGTGGTGATAGAGCTTCTCTTGTCTCCACATCACATCCACAGTGGTGATAGAGCTTCACATGTCCCCACATCACATCCACAGTGGTGATAGAGCATCACATGTCCCCAAATCACATCCACAGTGGTGATAAAGCTTCACATGTCTCCACATCACATCCACATTGGTAATAGAGCTTCACATGTCCCCACATCACATCCACATTGGTGATAGAGCTTCACATGTCCCCACATCACATCCACAGTGGTGATAGAGCTTCACATGTCTCCACATCACATCCACAGTGGTGATAGAGCTTCACATGTCTCCACATCACATCCACATTGGTGATAGAGCTTCACATGTCCCCACATCACATCCACAGTGGTAATAGAGCTTCACGCGTCCCCACATCACATCCTCAGTGGTGATAGAGCTTCACAGGTCCCCACATCACATCCACAGTGGTGATAGAGCATCACATGTCCCCAAATCACATCCACAGTGGTGATAGAGCTTCTCATGTCTCCACATCACATCCACAGTGGTGATAGAGCCTCACATGTCCCCACATCACATCCACAGTGGTGATAGAGCATCACATGTCTCCACATCACATCCACAGTGGTGATAGAGCCTCACATGTCCCCACATCACATCCACAGTGGTGATAGAGCATCACATGTCTCCACATCACATCCACAGTGGTGATAGAGCTTCACATGTCTCCACATCACATCCACAGTGGTGATAGAGCTTCACATGTCTCCACATCACATCCACATTGGTGATAGAGCTTCACATGTCCCCACATCACATCCACAGTGGTAATAGAGCTTCACGCGTCCCCACATCACATCCTCAGTGGTGAGAGAGCTTCACAGGTCCCCACATCATATCCACAGTGGTGATAAAGCTTCACATGTCTCCACATCACATCCACAGTGGTGATAGAGCTTCACATGTCTCCACATCACATCCACAGTGGTGATAGAACTTCACATGTCCCCACATCACGTCCACAGTGGTGACAGAGCTTCACATGTCCTCACATCACATCCACAGTGGTGATAGAGCCTCATATGTCCCCACATCACATCCACAGTGGTGATAAAGCTTCACATGTCCCTACATCACATCCACAGTGGTAACAGAGATTCATATATCTGCACATCACATCCACAGTGGTGATAAAGCTTCACATGTCTCCACATCACATCCACAGTGGTGATAGAGCTTCACATGTCTCCACATCAAATCCACATTGGTAATAGAGCCTCACATGTCCCCACATCACATCCACAGTGGTGAGAGAGCTTCACATGTCCCCACATCACATCATCAGTGGTGATAGAGCTTCACAGGTCCACACATCACATCCACAGTGGTGATAGAGCTTCACATGTCCCCACATCACATCCACAGTGGTGATAGAGCTTCACATGTCTCCACATCACATCCAGAGTGGTGATAGAGCATCACATGTCCCCAAATCACATGCACAGTGGTGATAAAGCTTCACATGTCCCTACATCACATCCAAAGTGGTAACAGAGATTCATATATCTGCACATCACATCCACAGTGGTGTCAGAGCTTCACATGTCTCCACATCACATCCACAGTGGTAATAAAGCTTCACATGTCTCCACATCACATCCACAGTGGTGATAGTGCATCACATGTCTCCACATCACATCCACAGTGGTGATAATGCTTCACATGTCTTCACATCACATCCACAGTGGTGATAGAGCTTCATATGTCTCCACATCACATCCACAGTGGTGATAGCGCATCACATGTCTCCACATCACATCCAAAGTGGTGATAAAGCTTCACATGTCCCCACATCACATCCACAGTGGTGATAGAGCTTCACATGTCTCCACATCACATCCACGGTGGTGATAGAGCTTCACATGTCCCCACATCACGTCCACAGTGGTGACAGAGCTTCACATGTCCCCACATCTCATCCGCAGTGGTGATAGAGCCTCACATGTCCCCACATCACATCCACAGTGGTGATAGAGCATCACATGTTCCCAAATCACATCCACAGTGGTGATAAAGCTTCACATGTCCATACATCACATCCACAGTGGTAACAGAGATTCATATATCTGCACATCACATATACAGTGGTGTCAGAGCTTCACATGTCTCCACATCACATCCACAGTGGTGATAGAGCTTCACATGTCTCCACATCACATCCACATTGGTGATAGAGCTTCACATGTCCCCACATCACATCCACAGTGGTAATAGAGCTTCACGCGTCCCCACATCACATCCTCAGTGGTGATAGAGCTTCACAGGTCCCCACATCACATCCACAGTGGTGATAGAGCTTCACATGTCTCCACATCACATCCACAGTGGTGATAGTGCTTCACATGTCCCCACATCACATCCACAGTGGTGATAGAGCTTCACATGTCCCCACATCACATCCACAGTGGTGATAGAGCTTCACAGGTCCCCACATCACATCCAAAGTGGTGATAGAGCTTCACATGTCTCCACATCACGTCCACAGTGGTGAAAGTGCTTCACATGTCCCCACATCACATCCACAGTGGTGATAGAGCTTCAAATGTCCCCACATCACATCCACAGTGGTGATAGAGCTTCACATGTCTCCGCATCACATCCACAGTGGTGAAAGTGCTTCACATGTCCCCACACCACATCCACAGTGGTGATAGAGCTTCACATGTCCCCACATCACATCCACAGTGGTGATAGAGCTTCACATGTCTCCACATCACATCCACAGTGGTGATAGAGCTTCACATGTCCACACATCACATCCACAGTGGTGATAGAGCTTCACATGTCCCCACATCACATCCACAGTGGTGATAGAGCTTCACATGTCCCCACATCACATCCACAGTGGTGATAGAGCCTCACTTGTCCCCACATCACATCCACAGTGGTGATAGAGCATCACATGTCCCCAAATCACATCCACAGTGGTGATAGAGCTTCACATGTCTCCACATCACATCCAGAGTGGTGATAGAGCATCACATGTCCCCAAATCACATGCACAGTGGTGATAAAGCTTCACATGTCCCTACATCACATCCAAAGTGGTAACAGAGATTCATATATCTGCACATCACATCCACAGTGGTGTCAGAGCTTCACATGTCTCCACATCACATCCACAGTGGTAATAAAGCTTCACATGTCTCCACATCACATCCACAGTGGTGATAGTGCATCACATGTCTCCACATCACATCCACAGTGGTGATAATGCTTCACATGTCTTCACATCACATCCACAGTGGTGATAGAGCTTCATATGTCTCCACATCACATCCACAGTGGTGATAGCGCATCACATGTCTCCACATCACATCCAAAGTGGTGATAAAGCTTCACATGTCCCCACATCACATCCACAGTGGTGATAGAGCTTCACATGTCTCCACATCACATCCACGGTGGTGATAGAGCTTCACATGTCCCCACATCACGTCCACAGTGGTGACAGAGCTTCACATGTCCCCACATCTCATCCGCAGTGGTGATAGAGCCTCACATGTCCCCACATCACATCCACAGTGGTGATAGAGCATCACATGTTCCCAAATCACATCCACAGTGGTGATAAAGCTTCACATGTCCATACATCACATCCACAGTGGTAACAGAGATTCATATATCTGCACATCACATCTACAGTGGTGTCAGAGCTTCACATGTCTCCACATCACATCCACAGTGGTGAAAAAGCTTCACATGTCTCCACATCACATCCACAGTGGTGATAGAGCTTCACATGTCTCCACATCACATCCACATTGGTGATAGAGCTTCACATGTCCCCACATCACATCCACAGTGGTAATAGAGCTTCACGCATCCCCACATCACATCCTCAGTGGTGATAGAGCTTCACAGGTCCCCACATCACATCCACAGTGGTGATAGAGCTTCACATGTCTCCACATCCCATCCACAGTGGTGATAGTGCTTCACATGTCCCCACATCACATCCACAGTGGTGATAGAGCTTCACATGTCCCCACATCACATCCACAGTGGTGATAGAGCTTCACAGGTCCCCACATCACATCCAAAGTGGTGATAGAGCTTCACATGTCTCCACATCACGTCCACAGTGGTGAAAGTGCTTCACATGTCCCCACATCACATCCACAGTGGTGATAGAGCTTCAAATGTCCCCACATCACATCCACAGTGGTGATAGAGCTTCACATGTCTCCACATCACATCCACAGTGGTGAAAGTGCTTCACATGTCCCCACACCACATCCACAGTGGTGATAGAGCTTCACATGTCCCCACATCACATCCACAGTGGTGATAGAGCTTCACATGTCTCCACATCACATCCACAGTGGTGATAGAGCTTCACATGTCCACACATCACATCCACAGTGGTGATAGAGCTTCACATGTCCCCACATCACATCCACAGTGGTGATAGAGCTTCACATGTCCCCACATCACATCCACAGTGGTGATAGAGCCTCACTTGTCCCCACATCACATCCACAGTGGTGATAGAGCATCACATGTCCCCAAATCACATCCACAGTGGTGATAGAGCTTCACATGTCTCCACATCACATCCACAGTGGTAACAGAGATTCATATATCTGCACATCACATCCACAGTGGTGTCAGAGCTTCACATGTCTCCACATCACATCCACATTGGTGATAGAGCTTCACATGTCTCCACATCACATCCACAGTGGTGATAAAGCTTCACATGTCTCCACATCAAATCCACATTGGTGATAGAGCTTCACATGTCCCCACATCACATCCACAGTGGTGATAGAGCTTCACATGTCTCCACATCAAATCCACATTGGTGATAGAGCTTCACATGTCCCCACATCACATCCACAGTGGTGATAGAGCTTCACATGTCCCCACATCACATCCACAGTGGTGATAGAGCTTCACATGTCTCCACATCACATCCACAGTGGTGATAGAGCTTCACAGGTCCCCACATCACATCCACAGTGGTGATAGAGCTTCACATGTCTCCACATCACATCCACAGTGGTGATAGAGCTTCACATGTCCCCACATCACATCCACAGTGGTGATAGAGCATCACATGTCCCCACATCACATCCACAGTGGTGATAGAGCATCACATGTCCCCAAATCACATCCACAGTGGTGATAGAGCTTCACATGTCTCCACATCACATCCACAGTGGTGATAGAGCTTCACATGTCTCCACATCACATCCACAGTGGTGATAAAGCTTCACATGTCTCCACATCACATTCGCAGTGGTGATAGGGCATCACATGTCTCCACATCACATTCACAGTGGTGATAGCGCATCACATGTCTCCACATCATATCCACAGTGGTGATAAAGCTTCACATGTCTCCACATCACATCCACAGTGGTGATAGCGCATCACATGTCTCCACATCACATCCACAGTGGTGATAGAGCTTCACATGTCCCTACATCACATCCACAGTGGTAACAGAGCTTCACATGTCTCCACATCACATCCACATTGGAGATAGAGTTGCACATGTCTCCATATCTCATCCAAAGTGGTGATAGAGCATCACATGTCTCCACCTCACATCCACAGTGGTGATAGAGCGTCACTTGTCCCTGCATCACATCCACAGTGGTAATACATCTTCATATGTCTCCACATTACATCCACAGTGGTGATAGAGCTTCACATGTCTCCACATCACATCCACAGTGGTGATAGAGCTTCACATGTTTCCACATCACATCCACAGTGGTGATAGAGCTTCACATGTCTCCACATCACATCCACAGTGGTGATAGAGCTTCACATGTCTCCACATCACATCCACAGTGGTGATAGAGCTTCACATGTTTCCACATCACATCCACAGTGGTGATAGAGCTTCACATGTCTCCACATCACATCCACAGTGGTGATAGAGCGTCACATGTCTCCACATCACAATCACAATGGTGGTAGAGCTTCACATGTCTCCACATCACATCCACAGTGGTGATAGAGCTTCACATGTCCTCACATCACATCCACAGTGGTGATAGAGCTTCACATGTCCCCACATCACATCCACAGTGGTGATAGAGCTTCACATGTTTCCACATCACATCCACAGTGGTGATAGAGCTTCACATGTCCTCACATCACATCCACAGTGGTGATAGAGCTTCACATGTTTCCACATCACATCCACAGTGGTGATAGAGCTTCACACGTCCCCACATCACATCCACAGTGGTGATAGAGCTTCACATGTTTCCACATCACATCCACAGTGGTGATAGAGCTTCACATGTCCTCACATCACATCCACAGTGGTGATAGAGCTTCACATGTCCCCACATCACATCCACAGTGGTGATAGAGCTTCACATGTCCCCACATCACTTCCACAGTGGTGATAGAGCGTCACTTGTCCCTGCATCACATCCACAGTGGTAATACATCTTCATATGTCTCCACATTACATCCACAGTGGTGATAGAGCTTCACATGTCCCCACATCACATCCACAGTGGTGATAGAGCTTCACATGTCTCCACATCACATCCACAGTGGTGATAGAGCTTCACATGTCTCCACATCACATCCACAGTGGTGAAATAGCTTCACATGTTTCCACATCACATCCACAGTGGTGATAGAGCTTCACATGTCTCCACATCACATCCACAGTGGTGATAGAGCGTCACATGTCTCCACATCACAATCACAATGGTGGTAGAGCTTCACATGTCTCCACATCACATCCACAGTGGTGATAGAGCTTCACATGATTCCACATCACATCCACAGTGGTGATAGAGCTTCACATGTCCTCACATCACATCCACAGTGGTGATAGAGCTTCACATGTCCCCACATCACATCCACAGTGGTGATAGAGCTTCACATGTTTCCACATCACATCCACAGTGGTGATAGAGCTTCACATGTCCTCACATCACATCCACAGTGGTGATAGAGCTTCACATGTTTCCACATCACATCCACAGTGGTGATAGAGCTTCACACGTCCCCACATCACATCCACAGTGGTGATAGAGCTTCACATGTTTCCACATCACATCCACAGTGGTGATAGAGCTTCACATGTCCTCACATCACATCCACAGTGGTGATAGAGCTTCACATGTCCCCACATCACATCCACAGTGGTGATAGAGCTTCACATGTTTCCACATCACATCCACAGTGGTGATAGAGCTTCACATGTCCTCACATCACATTCACAGTGGTGATAGAGCTTCACATGTCCCCACATCACATCCACAGTGGTGATAGAGCTTCACATGTATCCACATCACATCCACAGTGGTGATAGAGCTTCACAGGTCCCCACATCACATTTACAGTGGTGATAGAGCTTCACATGTCTCCACATCACATCCACAGTGGTGATAGAGCTTCACAGGTCCCCACATCACATTCACAGTGGTGATAGAGCTTCACATGTCTCCACATCACATCCACAGTGGTGATAGAGCTTCACAGGTCCCCACATCACATTCACAGTGGTGATAGAGCTTCACATGTCCCCACATCACATCCACAATAGTGATAGAGCTTCACATGTCCCCACATCACGTCCACAGTGGTGACAGAGCTTCACATGTCCCCACATCACATCCACAGTGGTGATAGAGCCTCACATGTCCCCACATCACATCCACAGTGGTGATAGAGCTTCACAGGTCCCCACATCACATCCACAGTGGTGATAGAGAATCAAATGTCCCCAAATCACATCCACAGTGGTGATAAAGCTTCACATGTCTCCACATCACATCCACAGTGGTGTCAGAGCTTCACATGTCTCCACATCACATCCACAGTGGTGATAGAGCTTCACATGTCTCCACATCACATCCACATTGGTGATAGAGCCTCACATGTCCCCACATCACATCCACAGTGGTGATAGAGCTTCACATGTCCCCACATCACATCTACAGTGGTGACAGAGCTTCACATGTCCCCACATCACATCCACAGTGGTGATAGAGCTTCACATGTCCCCACATCACATCCACAGTGGTGATAGAGCTTCACTTGTCTCCACATCACTTCCACAGTGGTGATAGAGCTTCACATGTCTCCACATCACATCCACAGTGGTGAAAGAGCTTCACATGTCTCCACATCACATCCACAGTGGTGATAGAGCATCACATGTCCCCTCATCACATCCACAGTGGTGATAGAGCTTCACATGTCCCCACATCACATCCACAGTGGTGATAGAGCTTCACATGTACCCACATTACATCCTCAGTTGTGATAGAGCTTCACATGTCCCCACATCACATCCACAGTGGTGATAGAGCTTCACATGTCCCCACATCACATCCACAGTGGTGATAGAGCTTCACATGTCCCCACATCACATCCTCAGTTGTGATAGAGCTTCACATGTCCCCACATCACATCCACAGTGGTGATAGAGCTTCACATGTCCCCACATCACATCCACAGTGGTGATAGAGATTCACATGTCCCCACATCACATCCTCAGTTGTGATAGAGCTTCACATGTCCCCACATCACATCCAGAGTGGTGATAGAGCTTCACATGTCTCCACATCACATCCACAGTGGTGAAAGAGCTTCACATGTCTCCACATCACATCCACAGTGGTGATAGAGCATCACATGTCCCCACATCACATCCACAGTGGTGATAGAGCTTCACATGTCCCCACATCACATCCACAGTGGTGATAGAGATTCACATGTCCCCACATCACATCCTCAGTTGTGATAGAGCTTCACATGTCCCCACATCACATCCACAGTGGTGATAGAGTTTCACTTGTCTCCACATCACTTCCACAGTGGTGATAGAGCTTCACATGTCTCCACATCACATCCACAGTGGTGAAAGAGCTTCACATGTCTCCACATCACATCCACAGTGGTGATAGAGCATCACATGTCCCCTCATCACATCCACAGTGGTGATAGAGCTTCACATGTCCCCACATCACATCCACAGTGGTGATAGAGCTTCACATGTACCCACATTACATCCTCAGTTGTGATAGAGCTTCACATGTCCCCACATCACATCCACAGTGGTGATAGAGCTTCACATGTCCCCACATCACATCCACAGTGGTGATAGAGCTTCACATGTCCCCACATCACATCCTCAGTTGTGATAGAGCTTCACATGTCCCCACATCACATCCACAGTGGTGATAGAGCTTCACATGTCCCCACATCACATCCACAGTGGTGATAGAGATTCACATGTCCCCACATCACATCCTCAGTTGTGATAGAGCTTCACATGTCCCCACATCACATCCAGAGTGGTGATAGAGCTTCACATGTCTCCACATCACATCCACAGTGGTGAAAGAGCTTCACATGTCTCCACATCACATCCACAGTGGTGATAGAGCATCACATGTCCCCACATCACATCCACAGTGGTGATAGAGCTTCACATGTCCCCACATCACATCCACAGCGGTGATAGAGATTCACATGTCCCCACATCACATCCTCAGTTGTGATAGAGCTTCACATGTCCCCACATCACATCCACAGTGGTGAAAGAGCTTCACATGTCTCCACATTACATTCACAGTGGTGGTAGAGCTTCACATGTCCCCACATCACATCCACAGTGGTGATAGAGCTTCACAGGTCCCCACATTACATCCACAGTAGTGATAGAGCTTCACAGGTCCCCACATTACATCCACAGTGGTGATAGAGCTTCACAGGTCCCCATATTACATCCACAGTAGTGATAGAGCTTCACATGTCCCCACATCACATCCTCAGTGGTGATAGAGCTTCACAGGTCCCCACATCACATCCACAGTGGTGATAGAGCTTCACATGTCTCCACATCACATCCACAGTGGTGATAGAGCTTCACATTTCCCCACATCACATCCACAGTGGTGATAGAGCTTCACATGTCCCCACATCACATCCTCAGTGGTGATAGAGCTTCACAGGTCCCCACATCACATCCACAGTGGTGATAGAGCTTCACATGTCCCCACATCACATCCACAGTGGTGATAGAGCTTCACATGTCTCCACATCACATCCAGAGTGGTGATAGAGCTTCACATGTCCCCACATCACATCCACAGTGGTGATAGAGCTTCACATGTCCCCACATCACATCCACAGTGGTGATAGAGCTTCACGTGTCCCCACATCATATCCACAGTGGTGATAGAGCTTCACATATCCCCACATCACATCCACAGTGGTGATAGAGCTTCACATGTCTCCACATCACATCCAGAGTGGTGATAGAGTATCACATGTCTCCACATCACATCCACAGTGGTGATAGCGCATCACATGTCTCCACATCACATCCACAGTGGTGATAAAGCTTCACATGTCTTCACATCACATCCACAGTGGTGATAGAGCTTCACATGTCTCCACATCACTTCCACAGTGGTGATAGAGCTTCACATGTCCCTACATCACATCCACAGTGGTAACAGAGCTTCATATATCTGCACATCACATCCACAGTGGTGACAGAGCTTCACATGTCCCCACATCACTTCCACAGTGGTGATAGAGCGTCACTTGTCCCTGCATCACATCCACAGTGGTGATAGAGCTTCACATGTTTCCACATCACATCCTCAGTGGTGATAGAGCTTCACATGTCACCACATCACATCCACAGTGGTGATAGAACTTCACATGTCCCCACATCACATCCACAGTGGTGATAGAGCTTCACATGTTTCCACATCACATCCACAGTGGTGATAGAGCTTCACATGTCTCCACATCACATCCACAGTGGTGATAGAGCTTCACAGGTCCCCACATCACATTCACAGTGGTGATAGAGCATCACATGTCCCCACATCACATCCACAGTGGTGATAGAGCTTCATATGTTTCCACATCACATCCACAGTGGTGATAGAGCTTCACATGTTTCCACATCACATCCACAGTGGTGATAGAGCTTCACATGTCCCCACATCACATCCACAGTGGTGATAGAACTTCACATGTCCCCACATCACATCCACAGTGGTAATAGAGCTTCACGCGTCCCCACATCACATCCGCAGTGGTGATAGAGCTTCACAGGTCCCCACATCACATCCACAGTGGTGATAGAGCTTCACATGTCTCCACATCACATCCACGGTGGTGATAAAGCTTCACATGTCTCCACATCACATCCACAGTGGTGATAGAGCTTCACATGTCTCCACATCACATCCACATTGGTGATAGAGCTTCACATGTCCCCACATCACATCCACAGTGGTAATAGAGCTTCACGCGTCTCCACATCACATCCACAGTGGTGATAGAGCTTCACATGTCTCCACATCACATCCACAGTAGTGACAGAGCTTCACATGTCCCCACATCACATCCACAGTGGTGATAGAGCTTCACATGTCTCCACATCACATCCACAGTGGTAATAGAGCTTCACGCGTCCCCACATCACATCCTCAGTGGTGATAGAGCTTCACATGTCTCCACATCACATCCACAGTGGCGATAGAGCTTCACATGTCTCCACATCACATCCACAGTGGTGATAGAGCTTCACATATCCCCACATCACATCCACAGTGGTGATAGAGCTTCACATGTCTCCACATCACATCCACAGTAGTGATAGAGCTTCACATGTCCCCACATCACGTCCACAGTGGTGACAGAGCTTCACATGTCCTCACATCACATCCAGAGTGGTGATAGAGCCTCACATTTCCCCACATCACATCCACATTGGTGATAGAGCATCACATGTCCCCAAATCACATCCACAGTGGTGATAAAGCTTCACATGTCCCTACATCACATCCACAGTGGTAACAGAGATTCATATATCTGCACATCACATCCACAGTGGTGTCAGAGCTTCACATGTCTCCACATCACATCCACAGTGGTGATAAAGCTTCACATGTCTCCACATCACATCCACAGTGGTGATAGAGCTTCCCGTGTCTCCACATCACATCCTCAGTGGTGATAGAGCTTCACAGGTCCCCACATCACATCCACAGTGGTGATAGAGCTTCACATGTCCCCACATCACATCCACAGTGGTGTCGGAGCTTCACAGGTCCCCACATCACATCCAGAGTGGTGATAAAGCTTCACATGTCTCCACATCACATCCACAGTGGTGATAGCGCATCACATGTCTCCATATCACATCCACAGTGGTGATAGAGCTTCACATGTCCCCACATCACACCCACAGTGGTGATAGAGCTTCACATGTCCCTACATCACATCCACAGTGGTAACAGAGATTCATATATCTGCACATCACATCCACAGTGGTGTCAGAGCTTCACATGTCAAATTCAAATTCCCACATCACATCCACAGTGGTGATAGTGCTTCACATGTCTCCACCTCACATCCACAGTGGTGATAGAGCGTCACTTGTCCCTGCATCACATCCACAGTGGTAATACATCTTCATATGTCTCCACATTACATCCACAGTGGTTATAGAGCTTCACATGTCCCTACATCACATCCACAGTGGTGATAGAGCTTCACATGTTTCCACATCACATCCACAGTGGTGATAGAGCTTCACATGTTTCCACATCACATCCACAGTGGTGATAGAGCTTCACAGGTCCCCACATCACATTCACAGTGGTGATAGAGCTTCACATGTCTCCACATCACATCCACAGTGGTGATAGAGCTTCACAGGTCCCCACATCACATTCACAGTGGTGATAGAGCTTCACATGTCCCCACATCACATCCACAATAGTGATAGAGCTTCACATGTCCCCACATCACATCCTCAGTGGTGATAGAGCCTCACATGTCCCCACATCACATCCACAGTGGTGATAGAGCTTCACAGGTCCCCACATCACATCCACATTGGTAATAGAGCCTCACATGTCCCCACATCACATCCACAGTGGTGATAGAGCTTCACATGTCTCCACATCACATCCACAGTGGTGATAGCGCATCACATGTCTCCACATCACATCGACAGTGGTGATAAAGCTTCACATGTCCCTACGTCACATCGACAGTGGTGATAAAGCTTCACATGTCTCCACATCACATCCACAGTGGTGATAGAGCGTCACATGTCTCCACATCACATCCACAGTGGTGATAGAGCTTCACATGTCTCCACATCACATCCACAGTGGTGATAGAGCTTCACATGTCTCCACATCACATCCACATTGGTGAGAGCTTCACATGTCCCCACATCACATCCACAGTGGTGATAGAGCTTCACATGTCTCCACATCACATCCACAGTGGTGATAGAGCTTCACATGTCTCCACATCACATCCACAGTGGTGATAGAGCTTCACATGTCTCCACATCACATCCACATTGGTGAGAGCTTCACATGTCCCCACATCACATCCACAGTGGTGATAGAGCTTCACATGTCCCCACATCACATCCACAGTGGTGATAGAGCTTCACGCGTCCCCACATCACATCCTCAGTGGTGATAGAGCTTCACATGTCTCCACATCACATCCTCAGTGGTGATAGAGCTTCACATGTCCCCACATCACATCCACAGTGGTGATAGAGCTTCACGCGTCCCCACATCACATCCTCAGTGGTGATAGAGCTTCACATGTCCCCAAATCACATCCACAGTGGTGATAAAGCTTCACATGTCCCTACATCACATCCACAGTGGTAACAGAGATTCATATATCTGCACATCACATCTACAGTGGTGTCAGAGCTTCACATGTCCCCACATCACAGTCACAGTGGTGATAAAGCTTCACATGTCCCCACATCACATCCACAATGGTGATAGAGCTTCACATGTCTCCACATCACATCCACATTGGTGATAGAGCTTCACATGTCCCCACATCACATCCACAGTGGTAATAGAGCTTCACGCGTCCCCACATCACATCCTCAGTGGTGATAGAGCTTCACATGTCCCCACATCACATCCACAGTGGTGATAGAGCCTCACATGTCCCCACATTACATCCACAGTGGTGATAGAGCTTCACATGTCCCCACATCACATCTACAGTGGTGATAGAGCTTCACATGTCTCCACATAACATCCACGGTGGTGATGGAGCTTCACATGTCCCCACATCACATCCACAGTGGTGACAGAGCTTCACATGACCCCACATCACATCCACAGTGGTGATAGAGCCTCACATGTCCCCACATCACATCCACAGTGGTGATAGAGCATCACATGTCCCCAAATCACTTCCACAGTGGTGATAAAGCTTCACATGTCCCTACATCACATCCACAGTGGTAACAGAGATTCATATATCTGCACATCACATCCACAGTGGTGTCGGAGCTTCACATGTCTCCACATCACATCCACAGTGGTGATAAAGCTTCACATGTCTCCACATCACATCCACAGTGGTGATAAAGCTTCACATGTCTCCACATCACATCCACATTGGTGATAGAGCTTCACATGTCCCCACATCACATCCACAGTGGTAATAGAGCTTCACGCGTCCCCACATCACATCCTCAGTGGTGATAGAGCTTCACAGGTCCCCACATCACATCCACAGTGCTGATAGAGCTTCACATGTCTCCACATCACATCCACAGTGGTGATAGAGCTTCACATGTCCCCACATCTCATCCACAGTGGTGATAGAGCTTCACATGTCTCCACATCACATCCACAGTACTGATAGAGCTTCACATGTCTCCACATCACATCCACAGTGGTGATGGAGCTTCACATGTCTCCACATCACATCCACAATGGTGATGGAGCTTCACATGTCCCCACATCACGTCCACAGTGGTGACAGAGCTTCACATGTCCTCACATCACATCCACAGTGGTGATAGAGCCTCACATGTCCCCACATCACATCCACAGTGGTGATAGAGCATCACATGTCCCCAAATCACATCCACAGTGGTGATAAAGCTTCACATGTCCCTACATCACATCCACAGTGGTAACAGAGATTCATATATCTGCACATCACATCCACAGTGGTGTCAGAGCTTCACATGTCTCCACATCACATCCACAGTGGTGATAAAGCTTCACATGTCTCCACATCACATCCAGAGTGGTGATAGAGCTTCACATGTCTCCACATCACATCCACATTGGTGATAGAGCCTCACTTGTCCCCACATCACATCCACAGTGGTGATAGAGCCTCACATGTCCCCACATCACATCTACAGTGGTGATAGAGCTTCACATGTCCCCACATCACATCCACAGTGGTGATAGAGCTTCACATGTCTCCACATCACATCCACGGTGGTGAGGGAGCTTCACATGTCCCCACATCACGTCCACAGTGGTGACAGAGCTTCACATGTCCCCACATCACATCAACAGTGGTGATAGAGCCTCACATGTCCCCACATCACATCCACAGTGGTGATAGAGCATCACATGTCCCCAAATCACATCCACAGTGGTGATAAAGCTTCACATGTCCCTGCATCACATCCACAGTGGTAACAGAGATTCATATATCTGCACATCACATCCACAGTGGTGTCAGAGCTTCACATGTCTCCACATCACATCCACAGTGGTGATAAAGCTTCACATGTCTCCACATCACATCCACAGTGGTGATAAAGCTTCACATGTCTCCACATCACATCCACATTGGTGATCGAGCTTCACATGTCCCCACATCACATCCACAGTGGTAATAGAGCTTCACGCGTCCCCACATCACATCCTCAGTGGTTTATAGAGCTTCATAGGTCCCCACATCACATCCACAGTGGTGATAGAGCTTCACATGTCTCCACATCACATCCACAGTGGTGATAGAGCTTCACAGGTCCCCACATCACATCCACAGTGCTGATAGAGCTTCACATGTCTCCACATCACATCCACAGTGGTGACAGAGCTTCACATGTCTCCACATCACATCCACAGTGGTGACAGAGCTTCACATGTCCCCACATCACATCCACAGTGGTGATAGAGCTTCACATGTTTCCACATCACATTCACAGTGGTGATAGAGCTTCACATGTTTCCACATCACATCCACAGTAGTGATAGAGCTTCACATGTCTCCACATCACATCCACAATGGTGATAGAGCTTCACATGTCCCATGTCCCCACATCACGTCCACAGTGGTGACAGAGCTTCACATGTCCTCACATCACATCCACAGTGGTGATAGAGCATCACATGTCCCCAAATCACATCCACAGTGGTGATAAAGCTTCACATGTCTCCACATCACATCCACAGTGGTGATAGAGCTTCTCATGTCTCCACATCACATCCACAGTGGTGATAGAGCTTCCCATGTCTCCACATCACATTCACAGTGGTGATAGAGCTTCACGCGTCCCCACATCACATTCACAGTGGTGATAGAGAATCACATGTCCCCACAACACATCCACAGTGGTGATAGAGCTTCACATGTCCCCACATCACATCTACAGTGGTGATAGAGCTTATCATGTCTCCACATCACATCAACAGTGGTGATAGAGCTTCACATGTCCCCACATCACATCCACAGTGGTGATAGAGCTTCATATGCCTCCACATCACATCCACAGTGGTGATAGAGCTTCACATGTCTCCACATCACATCAACAGTGGTGATAGAGCTTCACATTTCCCCACATCACATCCACAGTGGTGATACAGCTTCACATTTCCCCACATCACATCCACAGTGGTGATAGAGCTTCACATGTCTCCACATCACATCCACAGTGGCGATAGAACTTCACATATTTTCACACCACATCCACAGTGGTGATAGAGCTTCACATGTCTCCACATTACATCCACATTTGTGACTGAGCTTCACATGTCCCCACATCACATCCACAGTGGTGACAGAGCTTCTCATGTCTCCACATCACATTCACAGTGGTGACAGAGCGTCACATGTCTCCACATTACATCCACAGTTGTGATAGAGCTTCACATGTCCCCACATCACATCAACAGTGGTGATAGAGCATCACATGTCCCCACATCACATCCACAGTGGTGATAGAGCTTCACATGTCTCCACATCACATCCACAGTGGTGATAGAGCTTCTCATGTCTCCACATCACATCCACAGTGGTGATAGAGCGTCACATGTCTCCACATCACATCCACAGTGGTGATAGAGCTTCACATGTCTTCACATCACATCCACAGTGGTGATAGAGCTTCACGCGTCCCCACATCACATTCACAGTGGTGATAGAGAATCACATGTCCCCACAACACATCCACAGTGGTGATAGAGCTTCACATGTCCCCACATCACATCTACAGTGGTGATAGAGCTTCACATGTCCCCACATCACATCCACAGTGGTGATAGAGCTTCACATGTCTCCACATCACATCAACAGTGGTGATAGAGCATCACATGTCCACACATCACATCCTCAGTGGTGATAGAGCTTCACATTTCCCCACATCACATCCACAGTGGTGATACAGCTTCACATTTCCCCACATCACATCCACAGTGGTGATAGAGTGTCACATGTCTCCACATCACATCCACAGTGGTGATAGAGTGTCACATGTCTCCACATCACATCCACAGTGGTGATAGAGTGTCACATGTCTCCACATCACATCCACAGTGGTGATAGAGTGTCACATGTCTCCACATCACATTCACAGTTGTTATAGAGCTTCACATGTCCCCACATCACATCCACAGTGGTGAAAAGGCATCACATGTCCATACAGCACCCCTGACATATGAGTACTGTGAGGTGAAAAGTCTACAGTGATGTGTATATCTAGATATATACCACATAATACACTTCAGCTGCTGCAGAACCTCTGTCTAAAGTGATGTGTGTGTGTGCAAGAGTGTAAGTATTGCATCATATAAAAAATTGTACACGAGAACCAAAAACTAAAATGTATAAACTTTATTGAATATCTACTATGTCATTGTCTAAGGGGTACTTCCGTCTGTCTGTCTGTCTGTCTGTCCCGGAAATCCCGCGTCGCTGATTGGTCTCGCCAGCTGCCTGTCCTGGCGACGGCCACAGCCCGGCCGAGAATTAGTCCCTCACTAATTCCGTCCAGTCAGTGCCCTGCGCCCGCTCCATTCTCCCCTCCACTCAGCGCTCACGCAGGGTTAATGCCAGCGTTAACGGACTGCGTTATGCCACGGGTAACGCACTCTGTTAACGCTGCTATTAACCCTGTGTGTCCCCAACACAATTGTAATGTTAAAAATAATTAAAAAAAAAAAACCTGCTATTCTGACCTTCCGCAGTCCGCCGAGCCGCGCGCGCCTGCCGCCAGCTTCCATTCCTAGAGATGCATTGCGAAATTACCCAGAAGACTTAGCGGTCTCGCGAGACCGCTAAGTCATCTGGGTAATTTCGTAATGCATCCTGGGAATGGAAGATGGCGGCAGCCGTGCACGCATAGGCAGAGCTTCGCTGGACGCCGGAGGGTGAGTATATACCGTAACTATTTTTTATTTTTATTATTTTTTTTACAGGGATATGGTGCCCACACTGCTATATACTACGTGGGCTGTGTTATATACCGTGTGGCTGCTATATACTACCTGGCCAGTGTTAGATACTATGTGGGCTGTGTTATATACTGCGTGGGCTGTGCTATATATTACGTGGCCAGTGTTATATACTGCGTGGCTTGTGTTATATACTACATCGCCTGTGTTATATACTACATGGCTGCTATATACTGCGTGAGCTGTGTTATATACAGTAGGTGGGCTGTATTATATACTGCGTGGGCTGTGCTATATATTACGTGGCCAGTGTTATATACTGTTTGGGCTGTGTTATATACTACGTCGCCTGTGTTATATACTGCGTGGCTGCTATATACTGCGTATGAATGAGATATATGATTAAAACGGGCCATTTATTATCTGTTAGACTATTACCACTTCTGAATTTTGTTTGTGCAATTAATGTTTGTTTCAATTGCAACATGTGATCTGTAACTGCTGACCTCGGGAGAAATGTCACTCTATGGTCGTATGATTCTCCTGACCCCGTCTGTCACCTTTTTTCTCAAATGTTGTGTATATTTATACCGGTTTCTGCTGAATGTAGTTTTATTGTGGTTATCCTGAAGAGGAAGTATGTATATTTCGAAATGCATTGACAAGTAAACCACCTACACTTGGTTCCTTCATCCTTTCTCCATTCACTTCTCCATTGCCTGTACCGTAATAAAATGCATTCAAGAAATTACTGATTTTTATGTGTTAAAGTGAACCTGTCACAAGAAAAAGCACTATTAATTATATTACTATATGTGGTTAATTTGCAGGTTATTAGCGTTACTAACCTAATCGGCGCCCGCACTTAGCCAAACACTGCAGGAAGAAAATATATTTTATTTCCCCCCCAGCATTCCGGTTTCAGTCACAGGGGCAGTGCCGGCTCAGCCACTTGTCTGGATTGAACAGAGCTCTGCCTGCAACTGCGCCCGGGTATTAACTGACAGCCAGCCGCAATGCAGAGCCGATATTCTCTGTATTCTCAGAGCGGTGACTGAACCAGCACCAGCACTGCCCCCCCCACCCCGGACTGAAATCGGAATACTGTGGTGAGAATAAAATTAATTTTCACCCTTCAGCTTCTGTCTATGTGCAGGTTCCAGGCAAGTTAGAAACGCTTTTAACCTGCAGATTAACCCCCTTATCTGCAAGTTAATAGCATTTTTCTGGTGACAGGTTCCCTTTAAAGATGTGCAAAGATAATGATGCAGAGAGATAGATAATACAGTACGTATCCGGAAGATATATAACTTCACAATGGCACAAGACATTATAAAATTGCACCCTTTATTACCTAGCATGTGGTGCCTATTGTCCAGATTTCTATTAAATAAATAAATAGAAAAAAATTATGTGGAGTCCCTCCTATTTTTGATAGCCAGCTAAGGTAAAGCAGACAGCTGTGATCTGATATCCGGCTGTGAAGGTCCTTGGATATTGGCCCCTTCCTAACCTAAAAATACAAGCATGATGCTGCCCCATTAGATGCTCCCATTTTGATGCTTAGTCTTGGCTCTTCCTGATTGCCCTGGTAATGTGGCAATCGTGATAATGATAGTTGGGTTGATGTCAGCTGTGTAGTGTCACCTGGCATGCAGCCCTGGATTTAGTAGTGGAGAGGTGTCTATCAGACACCCCCTTTGCTAGCCCAGTAATAAAAAGGAAATACACACACAAAAAATACCTTATTGTAATAAACACTCCCTCATTCACCACTTTATTTTTTTTTTAAATCCCACGCAGGTCAGACATAGTCCACCCAGACTGACGTAGTCCAGCAAATCTGACAAAGTGTATGGAGCCTCGCTCTGACATTCCTAAGACTTTGCCAACAGCCACTTCCATGTCACACTGTGCATGACTCAGAAACTCTAGGCTAGATAGATGAATGAGAGGGATGAGGGAGAAATGGATGAGGGATGGATGGACGGATGAGGGAGGGATGGATGAGTAATGGATGAATGGAGGAGGGAGGGATGGATGGATGCATGAGAGATGAATAGATGGATAGATGGGTAGGCATAGATGGATGAGAGATGGATGAGTAGGCATAGATGGATGAGGGATGGATGGATGAGGGAAGGATGGATGCACACAGCACGTTATACTCACCTATGTAAAAGCCTTTTCTTTCCTGTTAGTCCAATCACCTGAGTCATTCCCCTGCTGCCTGGCACTGTCTGCTGCACGGGGAGGCTGCAGCAGGAGGCACGGAGAGTGTCTGGAAGAGACTGGGGTCATGATGTCTGTTGAGACATTACGAACAGTCTCTGCCTGATATAAAAACTCTAGTCGGTGAGTGAGCAGCTACTCCAGCATTAGAAGAGAGCTGCTCAAATGACTAAGTGCGATACCTAGCACACCATGCAGAATGTATACCACAAACTGTCAGCATTCTGCACCCAGGTACACACACAAATTATACAGAAAGATCAGACAACCCCATTAAGGGCGCAGTCAAACAGCCATAACCAGAGGCGTAGCTAGGGTTTTGGTTAGGGAGGGCAAAATGTTTGATTCACCGTAAGAGTGGATGTAGGAGAACCTAAGCAGATGACCGCGCTGTTGTTGAAAACAATCTCTATACAGAGACCAACATTGATATTACCGCCAACGCCATATAGAGCACACATAGTACCACATAGTAAGTGCTGTAATAGGGGCACATACGGCAGCAGTGGCTCAGTATTTGGGTATTAGCAGGATGAGGAGCTTGTATGTAGGAAAGTGCTGTGGTCAGATGAGACCAAAATTGAACTTTTTGACCATTAAGATAAACTCTATGTCTGGCACCAAACCAACACAGCTCAAATCCCAAGAACACAATCCCCAAAGTGAAACATGGTGGTGGCAGCATTATACTGTGTGGATGTTTTTCAGAAGCAGATACAGGGAAAATGTTCCCAGTTGAGGGGAGGATGGATGGTGCGAAAAGCTTAGATATTTTTGAGCAAAACCTGTTTTAGTCTGTCAGTGACTTGAGACTGGTTGGAGGTTCACCATCCAACAAGTCAATGACCCAAAGCATACTGCTAAAGAAACACTCGAGTGGTAGTAATGAGTGAATATTGAACTATTCGTAATTGGGAAAATCGGCACAAATACTTTCTAATATCCATGTATTTGTATGGAATAACGGATCCAATTCAAGTCAATGGGAAAGCTGAATATTTTTCTACTAGACCCATAAAACAGGTCTGGGGGCATTGGAAAAAAATCTGAAATGGTTGTAATAGAGCTAAAACTAAATGGGAACAGCATGGAGAAGATGCCTGCATGCCATTCTGACCCACGCCACGTGATAGATGAAAAGCCGGCAATTCATCTGCCGTGCACAGGACCTGACAGGAAATAATGGACAGATCACATAAAGTAAATCCACAGAGAATAGGTACATTTATAGATGTCAGTGACACGCACATATATACAGGTGCTTCTGCAGCGCCCCAGAGTCCTGGTCGCTGCAGTAATGTCGTTCTTCCACCAGGAGGAGTGATGTTACGTCTGATGGCACCAAAGGAGTTCACCCTGCCAGGTATCACAGCCACACACACACTTCACACGCCGGTCCACCAGGGGAAGCTAAGGGTTCTATCTACTAGGCCACTCCTCACATAGGGTAAAACTGGTGGGTTGGTTAGGAAGTCAGTTAGTTGAAGGGAGAGTCAGGAGTCGGAAGGAGAAGGAGTGGGATAGAAGCAGACTGGGCTTGGCCCAGGGAATACCTGTCAGGCGGACAGAGGGAAAAGGAAGAACATCAGCGGCTCAGTGGGAAAGAAGGACACGGAGCTGCACCTGCAACCCATGCGGGAGCCTCCTAAGAAAGGACACGAAAGGAAGTGTGCCGTAGTGAGTGAGCACAGAAGTCATAGCAACAGGAGTGAAACATCAGTGGGAGACCAGATAGAAGCAGGCTGCCTCCATCTGAAGCGCAGATCCGGTGGCCGGAACACCGAGGGAGTAATAGACTCTATGCTTTACTTCAGAGACCGGCAGGGCAGTCGATTCCAAGTTGGCTGTCCGACCTAAACACCTAAGCAGACACGGTGGCAATCGCGGAGGAGGGGCGTCACTAGGGTCCCTATAAAATAGCCTCAGGCCACCACCATCATACGGGTTTGTCCTATCCATCTGGGGGACAGAGAGAGAGAAGTAACAACAGTGAGGACCTTATCGTAGCTAATGCAAGTAGGGTCCTACTACGTTACTGTGCGCAAGGGGAAGGCTACTGATTTCCACCTGGATAAGGGGACTCTGGAATTGCTATCAGACCGGCCGGACTCTGCCTACCCTGTCATCCGGCACTCTGGACTGTGGATGTTGAAGCCTTCAGTAAAGGTAAAGAGACTGCACCCATTGTGTCCTCGTTATTCACCACGCCTTGCACCATCCACCATCATCATCTACACTTTTAGGAAGCCCTGGGGATATACTTCACCTGTGGGAACGTATACCATCTAGCTGCCATTCCATCACCCTAGCGGACCCCTAAGCAGCGTCGGTCACTCTGACCGAATACCACAGGTGGCGTCACAAACACTACCGTTATCTACGAACTCTGCCTTTTATTGGGCACCCCTCATAGGGCCACGGTCCGGGTTGGGCCACGTGACATCCTCGCTGAGGGAACTGAAGGACCCGGTACCGAGTACCCCATTGCCCTTACGTGGAGGCGATCCACTTCTCACAAAATTAGAATATCATCAAAAAGTTTATTCATTTCAACACTTCAACACAAAAAGTTAAACTCATCTACTATATAATCGTCAAATTCTATGTGTTTGTCTGTAACGGAAATCCCACGTCGCTGATTGGTCGCGTCAACTGCCCGCGAGCAATCATTGACAGGCACAGTTCTGTCAGTCACAGTGCCACGTAGTTCAGTCATGTTTACTGAACAACGAATAATAATTTTATTAAACATGTAAAGTACATACAGACTAACAATACAAAGTCCAGAAAATGGTGCGTGTACAGAAAAACACTAACACTGTAGTAACACTAGGGGTATAGGGGCTGCTGGCGACACACACTGGCACATGAATACGGGTAAGACTAGCGGTGTACCTTCCCTATTTGTTTACCGTTTAACCCTATATGGGATAGTAAGCATATGTAGATGAGGGTTATAGTTACATATACCTTGGCACCTTATACTGCACTTATCACTTTTTTGGTATATGCCACATTACGCCTAGCCTTAGGTTATCCGCTTGTTATACCCCTAGTGTTACTACAGTGTTAGTGTTTTTCTGTACACGCACCATTTTCTGGACTTTGTATTGTTAGTCTGTATGTACTTTACATGTTTAATAAAATTATTATTCATTGTTTTATACTTGTGTATGGGACTTTTTACTCCTTGGTTGTTGTAGGATTAGTAGTTTTGGAGTGTCCTGGTGACTATTATAGTGTCCAAATTAATATGGGATATTATCCCGGTACTTTTTTCTAGGATATGTATCAGTGGTATCTGTTCTTTTTATGTTTACTGAACAAGTTCTGTCAGTCACAGTGCCACGTAGTTCAGGCACGTTTACTGCACAAGTTCTGTCAGTCACAGTGCCACGTAGTTCAGGCACGTTTACTGCACAAGTTCTGTCAGTCACAGTGCCACATAGTTCAATACTGTTTACTGAACAGGTTCTGTCAGTCACAGTGCCATGCACAAATATATTATAGTGTTGATATACTTCTTTCGTCCAATGATTTATTTAAATACAGTTAGATATTCATGTAATGGCTTATATATTTTGATGATCTGTTTAATAATTTCGTTCAGCTGTATTAAGTTCTATGAGCAATAAAATTTAATGATAATGTATATATTTTACCCGGAAAATCATGTGTATTCATTGCATTTATTAATAAATAAACTACATACAGTACATATTCTAGAATATCCGAGGCGTTAGAATTGGGCCACCATCTACTATATTACATAGAGTCATTACAAACAGAGTGATCTATTTCAAGTGTTTATTTCTGTTAATGTTGATGATTATGGCTTACAGCCAATGAAACCCCAAAAGTCATTATCTCAGTAAATTAGAATACTTTATAACACAAGCCTCAAAAATTATTTTAAAATCCGAAATGTTGGCCTACTAAAATGTATGTTTAATAAACGCACTCAATACTTAGTTGGGGCTCCTTTTGCATCAGTTACTGCATCAATGCAGCATGGCATGGAGGCGATCAGCCTGTGGCACTGCTGAAGTGTTAGAAAAGCCCAGGTTGCTTTGATAGCAGCCTTCAGCTCGTCTGCATTGTTGGGTCTGGTGTCTCTCATCTTCCTTTTGACAATACTCCATAGATTCTCTACGGAGTTAAGGTCAGGTAAGTTTGCTGGCCAATCAAGCACAGTGATACTGTTGTTTTTAAACCAGGTATTGATACTTTTGGCAGTGTGGACATGTGCCAAGTCCTGCTGGAGAATGAAATTTCCATCTCCAAAACGCAGAGGGATGCATGAAGTGCTCTAAAATTTCCTGGTAGATGGCTGCACTAACTTTAGTCTTGATAAAACACAGTGGACCTACACCAGCAGATGACATGGGTCCCCAAACCTTCACTGATTGTGGAAACTTCACAGTAGACCTCAAGTAGCTTATATTGTGTGTCTCTCCACTCTTCCTCCAGTCTCTAAGACTTTGATTTCCAAATGAAAAGCAAAATTTACTTTCATCGGAAAACAACACCTTGGACAACTGAACAATAGTCCAGTTCTTTTTCTCCTTGGCCCAGGTAAGACGCTTCTGGTGTTGTTTATTGGTCATGAGTGACTTGAAACAAGGAATGCGACACTTGTAGCCCATGTCCTGGATATGTCTGTATGTGGTGGCTCTTGCAGCAATGACTCCAGCAGCAGTCCACTCCTTGTGAATCTCACCCAGATTTTTGAATGGCCTTTTCTTAACAATTCTTTCAAGGCTGTGGTTATCCCAGTTGTTTTTGTACCTTTTTCTACCACACTTTTTTCTTACAGCACTCTCTGTAGAGTTCACAGCCACTCTCTGGGAGTTCACAGCCAATAAACTCACTTCACCTGTCTGACATTAGCCCATGCACTGTGGGAAATTTTACCATGGTGCTTGTGCTAATGTCAAATCGATACCGGAGACGTCAGTGTCCATGTGTCCGTGTATGTAATATGTGTGGCACACATGTGGCAAGCATGTGCCGCCTGTGTGCCTCATCAGTACCACACAAGGGGCACCAGGGAAGAAGTGGTACAGTAAGCGTTGTTTCCCGGCGCTGAGTGCTGAAGACGACTCTCATCATTCTCCTCTGCTCTTCCGGTGATCAGCACTAGCAGGGGAGAATGATGAGAGTTGTATTCAAGTGAGAACAATGACAGTAGGTGGCGGCTTTTTTGACTATTTTTTCACCATCATCCGACACCTGCTGCCGCTAATAACAGTGACAGCAGGAGTGGCTGATGGGAGTATTCCTTACAAGCTGCCTGCGCTATAATTAAATAAATAAAATACCCGGCATGGGTGTGATGGAAATATATATATTTCATATAGTACTCACATATATATACACATATATACTCACTGCTAATATATACACTATAATCAATTGCTTACCCCCTTAGTGACGGAGCCAAATTTTTGAAATCTGACCAGTGTCACTTTATGTGGTAATAACTCTGGAACGCTTCAACAAATCCCAGTGATTTTGAGATTCTTTTCTCGTGACACATTATACTTTCTGATTATGTTAAATTTAGGTCAATATGTTTTGTGTTTATTTATAAAAAATATCAAAAATTTGAGAAAAATGTTAAAAAATTAGCAATTTTCTAAATTTGAATGATTATCCCTTTAATCCAGATGATCATACCACAGCAAACCATTAATAAATAACATTTCCCACATGTCGGCTTTACATCAGCATAATTTGTAAAATATTATTTTCTTTTCTTAGCATTTTAGGAGGCTTAAAAATGTAGCAGCAATTTTTCATTTTTTTCAAGGAAATTTACTAAATTTATTTTTTTGCGCACTTATCCATGTTTGAAGTGACTTTAGGGGTCTCATATATTGGGAAACCCACAAACGTGATACCATTTTAAAAAGAGCACCCCCTGACATATCGAAAACTGCAGTCAGGTAGTTTATTAACCCTTCAGGTGCTTTACAGGAATTAATGCAAAGTGGTATGACAGAAATGAAAATGTGTATTTTTACAACCTAAGTGCCTCTAACTTCTGAACAGGTTACAACAGCCGTCAGACTCTAAGGCCGCTATTTGGTCATGAATTGCCACGGCAAACATCAGGACCACACAATCATGATCTGAGGGCACCAATTGGGATAAAGAGGAAGCCCCCACACTCTGTTAACCATATATAATGATGGGGTCACTATTTACAGCAGCATCTAAGGGGTTAAACAGATTTGGATGGTGCAAACACTGATTGTGGCTGATGCAGAAAGTTGTCAGCTATAGTGCACAACCGACAGATGCTGTACTGTTACCTGTATGGGGAGGCTATTCTGTTAAATGTCAGGTCAGTTAAAAGACGTATTGGCTGTTATTAAGAGGTTAAAAAGGCTGACATAAACTGATATAAGCCAGATAGACTGTTTGGGGCTTTCCAGGCAAAAAGCGGAACAACACCAGATGTACTAAGTGATGAATAGACGTCTCAACTGTGTCCTAGATGCAGAAAAGGCGACAGTTACACTTTAGTTGCTTAATCAGCATTCATATGTGCATTAATCACAATATTCCATATATATATAACCAATAACAGAGAAGCTTGACAATATGGTAATTAACTAACCACCCCTAACCACCCCCTTTCTATATGCAATTATAAAACCATGTTTGTACAATAACCCATCAGTATTTGATGGGATGTTATTCTGTCACCACGGTGTACAGTTTCATTTTTTGATTGCTCAAAATACTCAGTCTAATTGGGATAGATTTATCCTAACCAAATTTCCATAGCATGGGTTCCCCTGTATTTTCTATAACCAGCCAGGCAAAACTCACAGCTGGGGGCTGCAACCCTCAGCTGTCAGCTTCAGCAAGGCTGGTTACCAAGAATAGAGGGGTCCCTACGCCGTATTTTTAATTATTTAAATAAATAATTTAAAAAGCGGCATGGGGTCCCCCCATTTTTGACAACCAGCCTTGCTAAAGCAGACAGCTGTGGGCAGGCTTTCTCAGGCTGGTAAAGGGCCATGGATATCGACCCCCAGCCTTAAAAATAGCAGCCCACAGCCACTCAGAAAAGGTGCATCAATTAGATGCGCCAATTCTGGCACCTGACAATACAAAGGTGACATCAACACCACAAATATGAACCCCACTTACGACCACTGCAGGGCAAGTGGGAAGAGCCGGGCAAAGTGCCAAAATGCCTCTCCATTACTAATCCGTGGGCATTTACAAGACACACATCCATTACTAATCCTATAGTTATATGGTAAATACAGACGCAGCCAGAATAAAGTCTTTTATTAGAAATAAAACAAAACACAGTTTTCCATGTTTATTTAAAAATAGCAAACAAAGTTATATTCACCTGATGCCTAATTCCACTGACGTAATCTATATCTGGGGGATGAATAGTTTTTAACCTGAATGGTGCCAAGATGCGACCGTCCAGGATACAAACCACTGGTGAATGAGCTGCTGCGGGTGCAGCATCATTGACCAGCGGTAACATCATCATGGTTACCGCCAGTCAGTGAGGCTGTGTTCCCAGCTGGGCTGAACTGCGGTGACCTCAGCACCATGGGAAAATGTCAGTGATAAGGTCACCACCGTTCAAACTCAGTGAGTTCACCACATATCACAATGAGAAATTCTCAAGTTCCTCCTGTCATCATAGAAGCACAAACCAACAAATAAAGGAGCACTCTATAGCGCTATAGCATGCAAATCTCTCACAGTCAAAAAGTATACACTTGGGGTAAATCAAACTAGACTCACAGAAAAAATCCCCAAAGAAAAGAAAAATATCCTAAAAATCTATCCTTTATTGATATATATTAAAATCGTAAATGTGCACTTGACAACACCATCACCAAGTAGATGCAAGCGTACTATAGAAAAGGCCGGGTGGTGCCAAGCCCTATGCTTTCTCAATACTCCCTACCTGTCAGCGGAGGTTGGCACCCTATTATCCTGCGCCGTGGCGCCCCCGCTCCTCGTCGACTAGCCCTGCTATCCCTTTTATGCCCTAAGTAGGGTCAGGAGAGAAAATCCCACTCAGACAATAATTAAATATGGATAGCTTGGAAGGACATGAAAAAGTCAGTAAAATATCTAACTAGATCTAAGGGTCTCACCTGACTTGGTAGTCTGTGTCCCTTACTTAATGTATATATACATCAAAATTATTATTTAGGCAAGACGATATAAACAACAGGTAGGGATGTCACAAAGAGACTAAAACATACACATGTGATCTTGGCCTAGCTATATATGTATTACGGTCACCAGATGTTATGATGACAATAGGGAAGATGTATTTGCTGTAATGTCAGACATATCCCATACCGTCATAATAGCGATCAAACTGCAGCTCTCAATAGATAATCAGTACAGAGTAGCCACATGTCGTCCCCCCATATACTTGTTTGTTATGACACATGTGCTAACCAGATCCATAAATCACCTCCTATTTAACACAGAAGTTAATATACATATCCCTTTTCTACTCAACGCGTTTCTCCCCTTCTAATGAAAAGGGGTTCATCAGGAGTACATCCAGATAACAAAGGGTTACTTAGCTTGCATAAAATATCAGCATGTTGGCATGGTAGATAGCTGCACCACCGGGCCAATCCCCTTATCTCAGTAGCGCCCACACACAAGTGCTAAACCTCGTGTATTAAATAGACTCCCCATTACCTCTGCACACCAAACACCTGAGAACCTGGAGCGCTTATCCCATTTCCGGCGCTTCTATCTCAATGGTCCATTACCTAAGTGTTCAAAGACGCGTTGGCGTCATCAGAAGGCGCGCCGTCGCTACAGCAGGACGACACAGCGCAGGCGCCGACCAATCCAAAATGGCGCATGCGCACATCAATAGGCGTCTCACCGCCACAGAAGACCAGAACGCCGCACATTCAGGGCGATCCGGCGTCACACAAAAGCGCATCTCCGCCAACGATGCGCAGGCGCCAAGTCGCCCAGGACCACGCATGGACATTCCGGCCACACATCACAACGCCACAAATCAAGGCGATAGTGCGCAGGCGCCAACCCATCCCGAGCTGCGCCTGCGCCCCTCAGTTATAGAATATCAGCCGGTTCCATTAGCGCACGCGCTATAAAGTATGGAAGTTCTTATATTCTTGCATAATCCCAGAATATAGTGCGGCACCGGCCAATTGCGGTAGCGCCTATGTGCCCACATATGGGGACTTCCGTTCACCAGGTTCTGAAGTAAAATATAAAGCACACAAGTTTAATATTAGAAGCAATACAATAGCGCCCGTACTATAACATATTTCTTCATAAATGATACATCCTAATTCACATACCTACATGAGAGAAGGCAGAGGTAACAGGTAAAGAATAATATAGTCCTTAATACACTTTTTAAGACACAAATAACATCTGTCACAAATTTGACAGGTAACAACAAGTTAATTGTCCAAAATTTGGACCGATAGTAGATAAATGACCCATTAGGGTCGATATGACAGGTTTTTCAATTACCACATATCTCTCAACCTTCATATGTAACGAGTCATAGGTAGCAGCCAAAGTTCATTTGTTCATTTAGACCCTTCGGTGAGACCGTGTCCAGTCTATGGATCCATTTCAGTTCTTTTTGCAAGATTCTATGGTCCCAATCACCTCCTCGTATAGAGGGGGTCACTACCTCCACAGCACAAAAGGAAAAAGATCTCAGATCACCCCCATGTACAGATCGTATATGTCGAGAAATCGGTGTGTCCCTAGCATGTTTTATATCACCCACATGATCACCAATTCTCCTGCGCAGCTCTCTCCTCGTCTTCCCAACATAGTTAACTGGACACGTGCAACTGAACAAGTAGATCACCCCGCTGGTTTTACAATTGGCAAAGTGTCTACTTTCAAAATTCTGTCCTCTACTTGCACTTGAAAAAAACTTCCCAGTGGCCAAATAGCCACAGAAAGAGCAGCCACCACATCGAAATGTACCCACTTGCCTTCTTTCTAGCCATGTACCTTTCTTTATAGGGGGAATAAAGGTGCTATGCACAAGTTGATCCTTTATAGATCTCCCTCTCCTATACGTGATCATAGGTGTTTCTGACAAATACTCCCTGATGTCCGTGTCGGCAAGCAATATACCCCAATATTTGTTGATAATATTTCTCACTTCCTGGGAGCAGTCATCAAAACCCCCAATAAGTCTGACCAGGGCCTCCGAGTCACCTCTATCCCTTTGCTGGAATAGGCTAGACCTAGGGGTTGCCTCCACCTGTTTAAAAGTGCTCTGAAGAATGTTTCTAGGGTATCCTTTATCCAAAAACCTGTCCCTCAGTTCACGTGACTCAGCATAAAAAGACGCATCAGAGGAACAATTCCTCCTCACTCTCATGTATTGCCCCTTTGGTATCCCTTTTTTAAGGCCATAGGGGTGATGACTGCCCCAGTTAAGTAAGTTGTTAGTTGAGGTAGGTTTCCTGTATACCGTGGTTGCAAGATGGCCATCACTGTCCTTACTGATTGTGACATCTAGAAAGTTAATTTTATCTTTGTCAATTTCAGATGTAAAAACAAGACCTACACCATTCACATTCAGGTCGAGAACGAAAGCATTGAAAGAGGCAACATCACCCGTCCATAAAATTAGGACATCATCTATAAAGCGTCCCCAGAATAATATCTGGGAGCCCCATAGTGCCAATTTCTCTTCACTAAACACAATAGTATCCTCCCACCAGCCCAGGAGCAAATTTGCATATGTGGGGGTACATGGGCTCCCCATAGCGGTGCCCCTGAGCTGGTGGTAGAACCTCCCCTCAAACAAAAAATAATTGTGAGTCAAGATGAAACGATACGAGGAGGTGATTGGGACCGTAGAATCTTGCAAAAAGAACTGAAATGGATCCATAGACTGGACACGGTCTCACCGAAGGGTCTAAACGAACAAATGAACTTTGGCTGCTACCTATGACTCGTTACATATGAAGGTTGAGAGATATGTGGTAATTGAAAAACCTGTCATATCGACCCTAATGGGTCATTTATCTACTATCGGTCCAAATTTTGGACAATTAACTTGTTGTTACCTGTCAAATTTGTGACAGATGTTATTTGTGTCTTAAAAAGTGTATTAAGGACTATATTATTCTTTACCTGTTACCTCTGCCTTCTCTCATGTAGGTATGTGAATTAGGATGTATCATTTATGAAGAAATATGTTATAGTACGGGCGCTATTGTATTGCTTCTAATATTAAACTTGTGTGCTTTATATTTTACTTCAGAACCTGGTGAACGGAAGTCCCCATATGTGGGCACATAGGCGCTACCGCAATTGGCCGGTGCCGCACTATATTCTGGGATTATGCAAGAATATAAGAACTTCCATACTTTATAGCGCGTGCGCTAATGGAACCGGCTGATATTCTATAACTGAGGGGCGCAGGCGCAGCTCGGGATGGGTTGGCGCCTGCGCACTATCGCCTTGATTTGTGGCGTTGTGATGTGTGGCCGGAATGTCCATGCGTGGTCCTGGGCGACTTGGCGCCTGCGCATCGTTGGCGGAGATGCGCTTTTGTGTGACGCCGGATCGCCCTGAATGTGCGGCGTTCTGGTCTTCTGTGGCGGTGAGACGCCTATTGATGTGCGCATGCGCCATTTTGGATTGGTCGGCGCCTGCGCTGTGTCGTCCTGCTGTAGCGACGGCGCGCCTTCTGATGACGCCAACGCGTCTTTGAACACTTAGGTAATGGACCATTGAGATAGAAGCGCCGGAAATGGGATAAGCGCTCCAGGTTCTCAGGTGTTTGGTGTGCAGAGGTAATGGGGAGTCTATTTAATACACGAGGTTTAGCACTTGTGTGTGGGCGCTACTGAGATAAGGGGATTGGCCCGGTGGTGCAGCTATCTACCATGCCAACATGCTGATATTTTATGCAAGCTAAGTAACCCTTTGTTATCTGGATGTACTCCTGATGAACCCCTTTTCATTAGAAGGGGAGAAACGCGTTGAGTAGAAAAGGGATATGTATATTAACTTCTGTGTTAAATAGAAGGTGATTTATGGATCTGGTTAGCACATGTGTCATAACAAACAAGTATATGGGGGGACGACATGTGGCTACTCTGTACTGATTATCTATTGAGAGCTGCAGTTTGATCGCTATTATGACGGTATGGGATATGTCTGACATTACAGCAAATACATCTTCCCTATTGTCATCATAACATCTGGTGACCGTAATACATATATAGCTAGGCCAAGATCACATGTGTATGTTTTAGTCTCTTTGTGACATCCCTACCTGTTGTTTATATCGTCTTGCCTAAATAATAATTTTGATGTATACATACATTAAGTAAGGGACACAGACTACCAAGTCAGGTGAGACCCTTAGATCTAGTTAGATATTTTACTGACTTTTTCATGTCCTTCCAAGCTATCCATATTTAATTATTGTCTGAGTGGGATTTTCTCTCCTGACCCTACTTAGGGCATAAAAGGGATAGCAGGGCTAGTCGACGAGGAGCGGGGGCGCCACGGTGCAGGATAATAGGGTGCCAACCTCCGCTGACAGGTAGGGAGTATTGAGAAAGCGTAGGGCTTGGCACCACCCGGCCTTTTCTATAGTACGCTTGCATCTACTTGGTGATGGTGTTGTCAAGTGCACATTTACGATTTTAATATATATCAATAAAGGATAGATTTTTAGGATATTTTTCTTTTCTTTGGGAATTTTTTCTGTGAGTCTATAGCATGCAAACATGAAATATTTAGCTCAGAAATTGGCCAATTCATGTGTACCCGGCAGGCACGATAAGGCGACTCTCGTTGCTGGGAGCCTGCCTAATGTGAATCCTCTCTTGGGCTAAAGCCTACATTTATATGGGAAGGTAGGATCCTGCTGTAATTATGCGTTAAGGCATGAAAACATGAAACATATGAGATTTGAATTGCTGAATCAGCAGGATCGTACCTTCCCATATAAATGTAGGCTTTAGCCCAAGAGAGGATTCACATTAGGCAGGTTCCCAGCAATGAGAGTCACCTTATTGTGGCTTCCGGGTACACATGAATTCTCAATTTTTTTAATTTACTAAAGCAGTAGTGCAATTCATATATATCATGTTTGCATGCTATAGCACTACAGAGTGCTACTTTATATATGGAGATGGCTGCTCTTAGTAAGCACCTGTTCATACCTGCTTTCTGTTTGGAAGTGATACTCAGTCTTTTGATATTTGTAATCATAGAAGTACAGTCTTATATGTCACTGATAAGCTTTTCATACACATACAAATGAATTTACCACTACACACGTAAGTACTTATATTTATTAAACTTCATTATTACATTGTTCTCTCTAAAAAATTAAGGAATATGTTACAAGCACTAGAGCATATAATTATGTAATTAATACATTTCTCTTTCATATATGCTTTAATGATAAAAAAAATTCAGGCAACTTTGATGCATTTGGCTTTTCTCTTTAAATTATTTCCCAAGTGTGACAAAATGTCTATGAGCACAGTAAAGAGTGAAAATGGCAACGTCTCCTGTGAGACCCCTGAGGGAACAATGGTACACATCAATATTAACCAGCGTTCTACTTTGGACTGCTGCCTGGACACCTTCCGATTCGTCTATGACATGAAGAAAATGCAGAAAAGTGGGCAAAAGTCAAAGCCCTCCCATACGACTGGTTCGGCAGCACCCCTAGGATTTGGGGTAAGGTGTATGACTACTCTTCTAACAATAATATGATTATTACATTTATATGGATTGGTAGAAGTATATTAGCATCCAGAGATATTTTGTAAATACAGGAATCATGAAGAAATATTTTGTATGATGTACAGAATGTATGGGGCCGTCAGATTTATTGATTGTAGGATACAATACGTACATGTATGTGTATATATAATCTCGTATGTATTCTCTTTAATCTAGGCAGCATATATCACCTTGGGTTTGGTCTCTGTCATGTTGGCCATTATCATAGCCATAATCCAGCCAAGTATGATCATCTACTATACAGGTCTCCACTTCTGGGTAGGATTTCCGGTAAGTGCCAGTAAATGATGTCCTTCTGCACCTTTGTATCCCAAATATAGTCTGATCTCTATTCCTCGTTTATACCTTTTAATGTTGATGCATACTTAACCTACACGGCCCCTGTGGGCCACACAGAATAGTACAGACCATGTATTAGAACTCTACCCCTAATTGCTCTTTAGTGTGGAAAGGAAAGATCTTAGGACTAGTAGTACAACAAACTGCCATAGAGAGAGGCTATGGGTATATTGTATAGATTTTATGTATGGCAAAGTGAAAATTGATTTGATAAGTTTTTTCAAAGAATTTTTGCTTTATAAAAATAAATCTTAAAATTGCCAAAAATATTTTGGGGGATCAAGAGGGAAGGAACCAATGTCCATAGCAAGCAGTAATTTCGTAGCCTTCATTACCCAAACATATTCTATTGCTAGAGTAACTCTTCCCTTAAGCCACATTCAGATAGGCGCTCTACACCTAGACCAATGAAAATAACACATTGTTTAAATCAGGTGTTTGTGTCACATGTATTTACTTTTTTTTTTTTTATATTGGCAATATTTTTTTTTATGTTATGAAAACAATAAATTGTAAACTCTTCCAGAAAGGACACTAAGTACCAGCAGTCTCCGTATTTTCTGTGCAGGATTACAATGACAAAGAACATCTCTATTTATAGCTGACTAGAAATATTCCCCACGCAGGCACAGTAACAGCCGCGTCGTTAATGCGCATGCGTGGGTAGAGCGGGTAGAGCGCGCAGTTGTGGCTGTTACTGCGGCTGTGTGGGAATAGCATTGATGTGTATGTCACTTGCGCAGGCGCAGTTCCATAGCAGTAGGTCATTTGTGGTAAGAGCTTTCCTGTGAAGGATTTGTCTCTTCATAGTCAACCAATTTTAGATTGCAATTACAGTCAGTTCAGCGTCAAGCATCCCAATTACTAATATGCTGAGGGACACCTCTTCTGGCAAGACTCTCTGATTTAAAGGTTCAGAAGTACTGGAGAGTGTATTGTTCTTCCAGACCAGTGTTCCCCAACTCCAGTCCTCAAAAGCCACCAACAGCTCATGTTTTCAGAATTTCTTTAGCATTGCATGGGTGATAACTCTGTTCTAGACCTTCCAATATGACATCCAAATAGTCGAGCATATGGACAGGAATTGTCTTCATGTGACAACCCCAGTCAAGGGAATCTGTCAGCAGAGAATGACTGTTCAAACTAAGTACAGGTGCTTGGGGCATCATGGTGGGGCCAATTATTTAATGATCCTACCACCATCTTATTTTCTCTCCATGTCCCCCTCTTTTTCATTGACAACTCTTTCAGTAGTAGTATTTAGTCAAAAAAGGAGGAAAGAGATTAAAAACAAGCAGGTCGGAAGATGCACTTAAATAATTGGACCCATCCTGAAGCACTGGGTGTCTGTACTTGGTTTGAACAGTCATTCTGTACTGACAGACACTTTAAAGGTTCATGCAGATGACCTCATCATTTTGAAGTGTAGCATTCATCTCCATGTTATTCTAAGGCAGTGTTCCCCAAGTCCGGTCCTCAAGAGCCACCAACAGGTCATGTTTTCAGGATCTCCTTAGTATTGCACAGGTGATAATTGCATCACCTGCACAGGCAATAATTCCATCACCTGGACAATACTAAGGAAATCCTGAAAACATGACCTGTTGGTGGCTCTTGAGGACCGGAGTTGGGGAACACTGTTCTAAGGTATTGTGCAAGTTTGATTTTTTTTTTCCTGGACCGAGTTGGTCCAAGGAAAATGAATCGCAGCATTGCATGGTTTGAATTGGATGGCGCTCACCCATAAAACTCTATGGATCCGTGGAAAAAGTCAAGTCACACTCGGATAAAATCTGAGTGCGGTCCAATTTTCACAGACTGACATTCTTCTGAGTTATCAAAGTGAGCGCGCCTCATCCTGTCAGAATTCTCTGGTATTGTTGTTCGCTCTCAGTACAAGTGTACTGAGAAAGGCCGAGAACGTCTAGTTGGAGTGTGGTCTGAAGTAAGAAAATCACAGACTCCCACTCAACTGACCTGCAGCTCGAGCTGGCAATACTGGAGACTCCTGACAGCTTGGGGTGCACACCCTGTAAGGAGACAAGCCCTCTAATTGAGAGACCATTAATTCATATATTTTATTTCCATACTTCATGTTTTTCTATTGAATGAAAAAAAAGTCTATGCTTTGCTTTGTTAGGATGTGTTCACGTTGAGTTTTTTTTCCAAATTTTCGGATCAGAAACTTTCCTAGTTTCCAATTGTGTTTTTGAACTCCTTGTGATTTTTAAAAAAGTTTTTCATTCAAAGACAAAACAAAAAAGCTCAGTGTGAATACATCCTTAATTTGGAAAGCTCAATAAAACCAATTTTACCTGTTGCCTCTTTTTTCACAGTTCATTGTATCTGGGATACTGAATCTTGTGACTTACAAGTTTCCACAAGCATGCTGGGTAATTATTGGCCTTTCGTTACAGAATAGTTTGGCAGAGTTGGTTCTACAATAATACTCTATGTCTTCTTGTCATGTTCTGTTAAACAGTTAAATGTGTTCTTGAGAAGAAATCCATAAGTGAGCATCCATAATGCATTAGTTAGGCTGTCACTAACTTATTAGATGTTTTCTAATGCTGACTACTTTGTCTTTTCTCACTTACCCACACAGGTGGCACTTGTCTCCCTTTCCCTTTTAATGAACTTAAGTGTGTCTATTGCGGGCATGGTCATGGCAATTAATGATATTCAATATTATGGCTGGGGTGGAGTCGATGTAGAAGTCTGTGATAATCTCCTTAAAAGATCTGATGGTTACTACAGATCAACAATGCCTCCAAGATACTACTATGGATATGACTCTGACTATTACCTGAGGAGATGCAAGGCTGGATTGGAAGAGTACAAGGTTGATCTTTATGACATTTACATACATGCTGCAATAATATTCATTCTTGGAAGTGTATAAAACTATAAGGCTTGCTAAATATCTTTTTTGTATTCTAAATTTCATACCTAAAGTAGAAAAAAGCTTTATATTTTGAATGTCTTTTAGCACCAATACATTCTGCAGTGCTATACAAAGATTGACAGTATTAACATCCGTCATCTCTGAATTCGGACACTTTATAATTTCCCTCTCTCAGGCATGTACAGTATATTAAATATCATATATGTACAGTAGGGCCAAATGTATTGGACTATGTTTTCAGTAAGAATTATCAACAATGTGGAAAACTGTCAAACTGTGCAAACCAATATCCTGCCTATAAAGAGACTGAAAAAAAGATGTTAATACAGTTTATGATTATGAAGAATTATTAGGCAAATTAGTATTTTAACCATATCATAATTTTTCTGCAGATTTTTCAACTCCAAACTGTATAAACTTGAATGCTTATTGGATGAAGCAGACCAGGTGATAAGTATTTGTGTAATAAGGGAGGATGTCGCCTAAGGATGCAACTCCCTTTATTAAGTTGTGCAGAATTATTGGGCAGCTTATTATCCTCAGGCAAAATGGGCAAAAAGATTTAACTGACTCTGAAAAGTCAAAAATTGTTAGAAATTTCTAAGATATTGGGGGTGGGGTGATCACATAAGAATTAAAAGTTTTGTTGTAAATAGTCAACAGGGTCGCACAAAACTTGTTGAGAAAAAAGGCACACATTAACTCCACAAATTTTAAAAGAATCAAACTTGAAATGACCAGGAAACCATTATCCTCCAATACTGTCATATTCCAAATCTGCAACCTCCTTGGAGAGTCCAGAAGCACAAGTTCTTCAGTGCTCAGTGACATGACCAAAGTAAGGAAGGCTGAAACCAGACCACTACTGAACAAGATACAGAAGGTGAAATGTCAAGACTAGGCCAAGATTTTCCAAAGGTTTTAAGGACTGATGAGTTCAATGATTCTTGAAGGACCAGATGGATGGGAATATGGCTGCATCAGTAACGAGCAGAGTCCTTCACTTTGACTCCAACGCCAGAAATGTGGAGGTAGGAACTACTATGGGCTGCTATTATTAAAGATGAGCTAGTTAGATCTTCTCAGTTTGAAGATGGACTCAAAGTCAACTTCCAAGCCAGTTTTATAAGACACTTTCTTCAAGCAGTGGTACAGGAAAAAGTCTGAACCTTTCAAGAAAACCATTATCTTTATTCAGCACAATGCTCCATCACATGCATAAAATTATTGTCTAGACAGGAGAGGCATTAAAGATGAAAGAATAATGACATGGCCCCTTCCTCACCTGACCTAAACCCTATTGTGAACTTGTGGGTTCTTCTTAAGCAAAAGATTTCCAATGAAGGCAAACAGCACACTTCTCTGAACAGTGTCTGAAGGCTATGGATGGCGCTGCCCAAAAAGTTGATCGTCAACAGATTAAGAAACTGACACTCTCCATGGGTGGAAGGATATTGATAACTGAGACTTTTTTGTAGAAATGTCAGAAATGTATTTTTGTACATTTTTAGTTGCTTGGTTATTATTCTCACTGTAAGGCCTCTTTCACACTTCCGTCTTTTATCTCCCGTCGAAATCCGTCGAGGTTTGAAAACACAGGATCCTGCAAATTTTTTTGCAGGATCCTGTTTTTTCCCATAGACTTGTATTACCGACGGATTGTGATGGATGGCCATCCGTTTCTTCCGTCGTGCACTGGATCCATCGGAAAATAGCGGTCTGTCGGGAACAAAAAACGTTCAGAGGAACGTTTTTTGTTCACGTCGGAAAATCGCTCAGTGATGGGTCCTGTGCTGCCCGTCGTCGGCTATAATGGAAGCCTATGAGCGCAGCATCCGTCGCTGACTGTGAAACACTGGAATCCAGCGACGTATCACGTTTTTCCTTCTGAGCATGCCTGGAAGGCATCTCCTGGATGCGTTACACACGTTTTCAACTATTTTCACAATGTCCGTCTATACGTCATTTCACTGCATTATGACGCACCGCAAAAGACGGAAGTGTGAAAGAGGCCTAAGAGATGAGAATAACAATTGAGCTGGGAAAATGAACATTTTTCATTTAGTTGCCTAATAATTCTGCAAACACAGATATTCTCCTAAAAAACACAAAATATCACTTTTAATTTCTTAAATATTCAGGTTTATTAACCTATTGGATTGACCAACATCACTGTAGTTGTTCAATAATAAAATGAATAATCAAAAATACAAATTGCCTAATGATTTGTGCACATTGTAGATAATAGTTAAGAAACACTAAGAGATGCCACTATTTTACATCTAAAAAAAAATTAAGCAAAAGTGACAAAGACACCTCCAGCTCTTTTTCTGCTTATTTTACACTATTGTGGTAACATAGTAACATAGTAACATAGTTAGTAAGGCCGAAAAAAGACATTTGTCCATCCAGTTCAGCCTATATTCCATCATAATAAATACCCAGATCTACGTCCTTCTACAGAACCTAATAATTGTATGATACAATATTGTTCTGCTCCAGGAAGACATCCAGGCCTCTCTTGAACCCCTCGACTGAGTTCGCCATCACCACCTCCTCAGGCAAGCAATTCCAGATTCTCACTGCCCTAACAGTAAAGAATCCTCTTCTATGTTGGTGGAAAAACCTTCTCTCCTCCAGACGCAAAGAATGCCCCCTTGTGCCCGTCACCTTCCTTGGTATAAACAGATCCTCAGCGAGATATTTGTATTGTCCCCTTATATACTTATACATGGTTATTAGATCGCCCCTCAGTCGTCTTTTTTCTAGACTAAATAATCCTAATTTCGCTAATCTATCTGGGTATTGTAGTTCTCCCATCCCCTTTATTAATTTTGTTGCCCTCCTTTGTACTCTCTCTAGTTCCATTATATCCTTCCTGAGCACCGGTGCCCAAAACTGGACACAGTACTCCATGTGCGGTCTAACTAGGGATTTGTACAGAGGCAGTATAATGCTCTCATCATGTGTATCCAGACCTCTTTTAATGCACCCCATGATCCTGTTTGCCTTGGCAGCTGCTGCCTGGCACTGGCTGCTCCAGGTAAGTTTATCATTAACTAGGATCCCCAAGTCCTTCTCCCTGTCAGATTTACCCAGTGGTTTCCCGTTCAGTGTGTAATGGTGATATTGATTCCCTCTTCCCATGTGTATAACCTTACATTTATCATTGTTAAACCTCATCTGCCACCTTTCAGCCCAAGTTTCCAACTTATCCAGATCCATCTGTAGCAGAATACTATCTTCTCTTGTATTAACTGCTTTACATAGTTTTGTATCATCTGCAAATATCGATATTTTACTGTGTAAACCTTCTACCAGATCATTAATGAATATGTTGAAGAGAACAGGTCCCAATACTGACCCCTGCGGTACCCCACTGGTGAGCGGCTGCCTGATAGAAACTGCATTTTACTGCTTTTAACCACATCAGTTTCCAAACCCTGGAGTGATTAAAAGAAGTAACAAGTAATTTTGACGTTGCTGTGCACTTATGTTCATTTGTTGTGGCTGTTCTTTTTCAAGTGTATTCCAGGCAATCAGCAATCAGCCAGAAAAAAATCATTTTGTGTACAATAAGAAGTAAAAAAACAAACCCACTGGAACCACCTCAACTTGTATACAATACATACAAGAATATTTTTGCAAAGCTCTATGTTAGGTGTCGAGTTTCCACCTCTGCACAGGGGAAATCTTGATTCTTCTCCAGCGGCGCCTGCTCAGCAGAGACGTCAGTCCCAGCACCTGGCTCTGGCTGATACTGTGCAACTGGTTACTGTTACCCTTCCAGGCTCTGCCTTTGTAGCCAGCACTGATCAGCAGCGAGCAGGTCTTTCTGGGACTATACTTGAAATCGTGTGTGTTGATATGTGAAAGCCGCTCATTAATCATCCCCTCCCTAGTGTTTGACTGCTCGCGTATGGTGGATGTTTGCTATCTAGCACCCAACAGAGCTATCAGCACTTAACACACGATACAGGGTGTTATTGCTGTGACCGCCAGTTCTGGCCGTGCGCTATTAGAGCGCTTGCCTGACCCAAGTCTGGGTGGTTAGTGGCGTCCACCAGAGCGGCACTGCACGCACTCTTGTGCATTAAAATTATTATTTCTTTTATACTTTGACACCCCAGTAGTGGTGTCGAGCGAAAGAGGTCTAGAGGAACTCTAAGGCTGCCTGTTGTGAATTCTGTGGCTGAGTTCACTTCTGTGGTCACAAGTGGTATTGCAGTCTCTGGGCTTCCTCCCTCAGGTGTTTTGGTGAGCTCTTTGGCTGCCTTGCTATTTAACTCCACCTGAGTCTGTCTTCCTTGCTCCTTGTCAATGTTCCAGTGTTGGATCTGAGCTACTGCATCTTTCCTTGGGCCTGCTGCTCTGCTAGATAAGTGCTTCTAGTTTGTTTTCTGTTTTTTCTGTCCAGCTTGTTATTATCTTTTGCTGGAAGCTCTGAGAAGCAAAGGGGTGCACCGCCGTGCTGTTAGTTCGGCACGGTGGGTCTTTTTGCCCCTTTGCGTGGTTTTCGTTTTAGGGTTTTTTGTAGACTGCATAGTTCTCTTTGCTATCCTCGCTCTGTCTAGAATATCGGGCCTCACTTTGCTGAATCTATTTCATTCCTACGTTTGTCTTTTCATCTTGCTAACAGTCATTATATGTGGGGGGCTGCCTATTCCTTTGGGGTATTTCTCTGAGGTAAGTCAGGCTTGTATTTCTATCTTCAGGCTAGTCAGCTCCTCAGGCAGTGTCGAGTTGCATAGGTAGTGTTAGGCGCAATCCACTGCTGCTTCCAGTTGTGTGAGGATAGATCAGGTACTGCAGTCTACAGAGATTCCACGTCTCAGAGCTCGTCCTATTGTTTTGGGTTATTGCCAGATCTCTGTATGTGCGCTGATTACTGCACGCTGTGTTGCCTGATTGCCAGCCATAACAGTACAAGGAGCCTTTCAATGATTTCCAATAGAGGGAAAAAAGAAATCCTGACATCATTTTTTTTTCTTAGCTCTGTCTTCAGTCTTTTTTTTCCCCTAGACATTAGAGTGCTTCAGGACACAGCTGTGGACATGGATATTCAGGCTCTGTGCTCCTCAATGGATAATCTCGTTGTAAATGTACAAAAGATTCAAGATACTATTGATCAGAAATCGATGCTAGAACCAAGAATTCCGATTCCTGATTTGTTTTTTGGTGACAGAACTAAGTTCCTGAGCTTCAGAAATAATTGTAAGCTATTTTTGGCCTTGAAACCTCATTCTTCTGGTAATCCTATTCAACAGGTTTTGATTATTATTTCTTTTTTGCGCGGCGACCCACAGGACTGGGCGTTTTCTCTTGTACCAGGAGATTCTGCATTGAGTAATGTTGATGCATTTTTCCTGGCGCTGGGATTGCTTTACGATGAGCCTAATTCAGTGGATCAAGCTGAGAAAAATCTGCTGGCTTTATGCCAGGGTCAGGATGATGTAGAAGTATATTGTCAGAAATTTAGAAAATGGTCAGTACTCACTCTGTGGAATGAATCTGCACTAGCGGCTTTGTTCAGAAAGGGTCTCTCTGAAGCTCTTAAGGATGTAATGGTGGGATTTCCTATGCCTGCTGGTTTGAATGAGTCTATGTCCTTGGCCATTCAGATCGGTCGTCGCTTGCGCGAGCGTAAATCTGTGCACCATCTGGCGGTATTGTCTGAGAGTAAACCTGAGCCTATGCAGTGCGACAGGACTATGACTAAAGTAGAACGGCACGAACACAGACGTCTGAACAGACTGTGTTTCTATTGTGGTGATTCTACTCATGCTATTTCTAATTGTCCTAAACGCACTAGGCGGTTCGATAGCTCTGCCGTTATTGGTACTGTACAGTCCAAATTCCTTTTGTCCATTACCTTAATGTGCTCTTTGTCATCATATTCTGTCATGGCGTTTGTGGATTCAGGCGCTGCCCTGAATCTGATGGATTTGGATTATGCTAAACGTTGTGGATTTTTCTTGGAGCCTTTGCGGTGTCCTATTCCGTTGAGAGGAATTGATGCTACACCTCTGGCCAAGAATAAGCCTCAGTACTGGGCCCAGCTGACCATGTGCATGGCTCCTGCACATCAGGAAGTTATTCGCTTTTTGGTACTGCATAATTTGCATGATGTGGTCGTGTTGGGGTTGCCATGGCTACAAACCCATAATCCAGTATTGGATTGGAACTCTATGTCGGTAACCAGCTGGGGTTGTCAGGGAGTACATGGTGATGTTCCATTTTTGTCTATTTCGTCATCCATTCCTTCTGACATCCCAGAGTTCTTGTCGGACTTTCAGGATGTATTTGAAGAGTCCAAGTCTGATGCCCTTCCTCCGCATAGGAATTGTGATTGTGCTATCGATTTGATTCCTGGTAGTAAATTCCCTAAGGGTCGTTTATTTAATTTGTCCGTACCTGAACACACCGCTATGCGCAGTTATGTGAAGGAGTCCCTGGAGAAGGGACATATTCGCCCATCGTCGTCACCATTGGGAGCAGGGTTCTTTTTTGTAGCCAAGAAGGATGGTTCGCTAAGACCGTGTATTGATTACCGCCTTCTTAATAAGATCACTGTTAAGTTTCAGTATCCCTTGCCATTGATTTCTGACTTGTTTGCTCGGATTAAGGGGGCTAGTTGGTTTACTAAGATTGATCTTCGTGGTGCGTATAATCTGGTGAGAATCAGGCAGGGAGATGAATGGAAAACGGCATTTAATACGCCCGAGGGTCATTTTGAGTATCTGGTGATGCCGTTCGGACTTGCCAATGCTCCATCTGTTTTTCAGTCTTTTATGCATGACATTTTCCGTGAGTATCTGGATAAATTCTTGATTGTTTACTTGGATGACATTTTGATCTTCTCAGATGATTGGGAGTCTCATGTGAAGCAAGTCAGAATGGTTTTCCAGGTACTGCGTGCTAATTCCTTGTTCGTGAAGGGATCAAAGTGTCTCTTCGGTGTGCAGAAAGTTTCATTTTTGGGGTTCATCTTTTCCCCTTCTACTATCGAGATGGATCCGGTTAAGGTTCAGGCCATCCAGGATTGGACTCAGCCGACATCTCTAAAAAGTTTGCAGAAATTCCTGGGCTTTGCTAATTTTTATCGTCGCTTCATCTGTAATTTTTCTAGCATTGCCAGACCATTGACCGATTTGACCAAGAAGGGTGCTGATTTGGTTAATTGGTCTTCTGCTGCCGTGGAAGCTTTTCAGGAGTTGAAGCGTCGTTTTTGCTGTGCCCCTGTGTTGTGTCAACCTGATGTTTCTCTTCCGTTCCAGGTCGAGGTTGATGCTTCTGAGATTGGTGCAGGGGCGGTTTTGTCACAGAGAGGTTCTGGTTGCTCAGTGTTCAAACCATGTGCTTTCTTTTCCAGGAAATTTTCTGCTGCTGAGCGTAATTATGATGTGGGCAACCGAGAGTTGCTGGCCATGAAGTGGGCATTCGAGGAGTGGCGTCATTGGCTTGAGGGTGCTAAGCATCGCGTGGTGGTTTTGACTGATCATAAGAACCTTACTTATCTTGAGTCTGCCAAGCGCTTGAATCCTAGACAGGCCCGTTGGTCGTTGTTTTTTGCTCGTTTTGATTTTGTGATTTCATACCTTCCGGGCTCTAAAAATGTGAAGGCGGATGCTCTGTCTAGGAGTTTTGTGCCCGACTCTCCGGGGTTATCTGAGCCGGCGAGTATCCTCAAGGAAGGAGTCATTGTGTCTGCCATCTCCCCTGATTTGCGGAGAGTGTTGCAGAAATTTCAGGCTAATAAACCTGATCGTTGTCCGGCCGAGAAACTGTTCGTCCCTGATAGGTGGACTAGTAAAGTTATCTCTGAACTTCATTGTTCGGTGCTGGCCGGTCATCCAGGAATCTTTGGTACCAGGGAGTTGGTTGCTAGATCCTTCTGGTGGCCATCTCTGTCACGGGATGTGCGTGCTTTTGTGCAGTCCTGTGGAATTTGTGCTAGGGCTAAGCCCTGCTGTTCACGTGCCAGTGGGTTGCTTTTGCCCTTGCCGGTCCCGAAGAGGCCTTGGACACATATTTCGATGGATTTCATTTCTGACCTTCCCGTTTCTCAAAAGATGTCTGTCATTTGGGTGGTCTGTGATCGCTTTTCTAAAATGGTCCATCTGGTGCCCTTGGTTAAATTGCCTTCCTCCTCTGATTTGGTGCCTTTGTTCTTCCAGCATGTGGTTCGTTTACATGGCATTCCTGAGAATATTGTTTCTGACAGAGGTTCCCAGTTTGTCTCGAGGTTCTGGCGAGCCTTTTGTGGTAGGATGGGCATTGACCTATCTTTTTCCTCGGCCTTCCATCCTCAGACTAATGGCCAGACCGAACGAACCAATCAGACCTTGGAAACATATCTGAGATGTTTTGTTTCCGCTGACCAGGATGATTGGGTGTCATTTTTGCCGTTGGCTGAGTTCGCCCTTAATAATCGGGCCAGCTCGGCTACCTTGGTCTCTCCATTTTTCTGCAATTCTGGGTTCCATCCTCGTTTCTCTTCAGGACAGGTTGAGTCTTCGGACTGTCCTGGTGTGGATAATGTGGTGGACAGGTTGCAGCAGATCTGGACTCAGGTAGTGGACAATTTGACCTTGTCCCAGGAGAAGGCTCAGCTTTTCGCTAATCGCAGACGCCGTGTGGGACCCCGACTTCGTGTTGGGGATCTGGTTTGGTTATCTTCTCGTCATATACCTATGAAGGTTTCCTCTCCTAAATTTAAACCTCGTTTTATTGGTCCGTATAGGATTTCTGAGATTCTCAATCCGGTGTCTTTTCGTCTGACCCTCCCAGACTCCTTTTCCATACATAATGTATTCCATAGGTCGTTGTTGAGGAGATACGTGGCACCTATGGTTCCATCTGTGGAGCCTCCTGCCCCTGTTTTGGTGGAGGGGGAATTGGAGTATATTGTGGAGAAGATTTTGGATTCTCGTGTCTCTAGACGGAAACTCCAGTATCTGGTCAAATGGAAGGGTTATGCTCAGGAAGATAATTCCTGGGTTTTTGCCTCTGATGTCCATGCCCCAGATCTTGTTCGTGCCTTTCATGTGGCTCATCCTGGTCGGCCTGGGGGTTCTGGTGAGGGTTCGGTGACCCCTCCTCAAGGGGGGGGTACTGTTGTGAATTCTGTGGCTGAGTTCACTTCTGTGGTCACAAGTGGTATTGCAGTCTCTGGGCTTCCTCCCTCAGGTGTTTTGGTGAGCTCGTTGGCTGCCTTGCTATTTAACTCCACCTGAGTCTGTCTTCCTTGCTCCTTGTCAATGTTCCAGTGTTGGATCTGAGCTACTGCATCTTTCCTTGGGCCTGCTGCTCTGCTAGATAAGTGCTTCTAGTTTGTTTTCTGTTTTTTCTGTCCAGCTTGTTATTATCTTTTGCTGGAAGCTCTGAGAAGCAAAGGGGTGCACCGCCGTGCTGTTAGTTCGGCACGGTGGGTCTTTTTGCCCCTTTGCGTGGTTTTCGTTTTAGGGTTTTTTGTAGACTGCATAGTTCTCTTTGCTATCCTCGCTCTGTCTAGAATATCGGGCCTCACTTTGCTGAATCTATTTCATTCCTACGTTTGTCTTTTCATCTTGCTAACAGTCATTATATGTGGGGGGCTGCCTATTCCTTTGGGGTATTTCTCTGAGGTAAGTCAGGCTTGTATTTCTATCTTCAGGCTAGTCAGCTCCTCAGGCAGTGCCGAGTTGCATAGGTAGTGGATAGGCGCAATCCACTGCTGCTTCCAGTTGTGTGAGGATAGATCAGGTACTGCAGTCTACAGAGATTCCACGTCTCAGAGCTCGTCCTATTGTTTTGGGTTATTGCCAGATCTCTGTATGTGCGCTGATTACTGCACGCTGTGTTGCCTGATTGCCAGCCATAACAGCTGCCGTCACACTATCAGTATTTGGTCCAGGGCCGTATTTGCCACTAGGCACTTGAGGGCACGTGCCTAGGGCGGCGGGATGCGGGGGGGCGCCCTTGAGCTAGGTTTTTTCCTTTTTTTTTTTTTTTTTATTTTATAAAACTCCGGGGTCAAGTTTCCGCCCCCCCTCCTCCCTCCCCCCTTCCCGCCCCCCCCTCCTCCCTCCTTCCCGCCCCCCCCCTCCTCCCTCCCTGAAGACGTAATACTCACCTTCCTCCAGCGGTGGCTGCAACTGCGTCTCAGCGCCGTCCTGTCTTCAGCGGTCACATGGTACCGATCATTAAGGGTGATGAATATGCGCATATTCATCACCCTTAATTAGCGCTACCATGTGACCGCTGAAGACAGGAAGGAAGACGCTGAGATGCCAGGAAGTTCTGTGCTGCGCGCCGGTGAGAGGTAAGTATGACAGAGAAAAAAGTGGGGTGCCGTGCACACAGGGGAGGAGGATGGGGAGCCATGCATACAGGGGAGAAGGATGGGGAGCCGTGCATACAGGGGAGAAGGATGGGGAGTCGTGCATACAGGGGAGAATGATGGGGAGCCGTGCACACAGGGGAGAAGGATGGGGAGCCGTGCATACAGGGGAGAAGGATGGGGAGCCGTGCATACAGGGGAGGATGGGGAGTCGTGCATACAGGGGAGAAGGATGGGGAGCCGTGCACACAGGGGAGAAGGATGGGGAGCCATGTACACAGGGGAGAAGGATGGGGAGCCGTGCACACAGGGGAGAAGGTTGGGGAGCCGTGCACACAGGGGAGAAGGATGGGGAGCCGTGCACACAGGGGAGAAGGATGGGGAGCCATGTACACAGGGGAGAAGGATGGGGAGCCGTGCACACAGGGGAGAAGGATGGGGAGCCGTGCACACAGGGGAGAAGGATGGGGAGCCGTGCATACAGGGGAGAAGGATGGGGAGCCGTGCATACAGGGGAGAAGGATGGGGAGCCGTGCATACAGGGGAGAAGGATGGGGAGCCATGAACGCAGGGGAGAAGGATGGGGAGCCATGAACGCAGAGTGGGAGGATGGGGGAGCCATGAACGCAGAGTGGGAGGATGGGGGAGCCATGAACGCAGAGTGGGAGGATGGGGGAGCCATGAACGCAGGGGAGAAGGATGGGGGAGCCATGAATGCAGGGGAGAAGGATGGGGAGCCATGAACGCAGAGTGGGAGGATGGGGGAGCCATGCTTGCAGGGGAGAAGGATGGGGGAGCCATGAACGCAGGGTGGGAGGATGGGGGAGGCATGAACGCAGTGTGGGAGGATGGAGTATAAATATGGAGTATAAATACTGGGCCCTATAAGGGGGACACAGTGTGAGAGGACAGTGTGAAGAGGGGACTGGTATAGAAAGGAGAGGACAGTGTGAAGAGCATGTACCATAAGAGGGACAGTGTGGGGGTCATACTTTGTGCAGACAATATAGTGAGGGGCAATTTTTTATTTGGGAGCATTATAATGACACTTGTATCTTTAAGGGCGTCATGTGGAGACTTTCTGCAAAAGAGCGGCGAAGATGGAAGTCTGCAGAGACGGCTGTGGATGAGAAAACTCATCATGGGATCTGGACAAGATGAAGAAAAGGAGAACGGCTCCAGAGGCGACGTCATCTATCAGGTACCTGGATGTAAATGTTATTTGTGATGCTAACTCTCATGTTTTTATATATGTTAGGAGATTTAAAGGGACACTGTCACCTGAATTTGGAGGGAACAATTTTCAGCCATAGGGGTGGGGTTTTCGGGTGTTTGATTCACCCTTTCCATACCCGCTGGCTGCATGCTGGCTGCAATATTGGATTGAAGCTCATTCTCTGTCCTCCGTAGTACATACTGTACCTGCACAATCTGCAATCTTGCCTTGCGCAGGCGTGTACTATGGAGGACAGAGAATGAGCTTCAATCCAATATTGCAGCCAGCATGCAGCCAGCGGGTAAGGAAAGGGTGAATCAAACACCCGAAAGCCCCGCCCCTATGGCTGAAAATTGTTCCCTCCAAATTCAGGTGACAGAGTCCCTTTTAAAGGGGATGTCCAGGCTTGTGATGAGTCTGCAGTCATTCTTTGTGACTGCAGACTTCTGAATTCTCACAGTGCACACTGCACGCTGTCAGGATTCTCTCATGCTGGGGATTTACATTAATGCGATCACGTGCTGACTAGACATGCGTGACCTCCGTCAATGAAAATGAACTGAGCGAGGCCGGGCACATCTAGTCAGAATGTGGTCAGAAGTCTACAAATCACATACTTGTGCTGACATGACCGTCCACCGGCAAGGGAGAATCCTAAAAGTGCAGTGCATGCGTTGTGAGAATTCAGAAGCTGCGATGTCAGGATTCAGCTCTGCAAGTTCCAGTAGTCGTCACATGGACACGTCACTCATATGCGATTTTTCAGACTTAGGGTGTGTGTCCACGTTCAGGATTGCATCAGGATTTGGTCAGTATTTTACATCAGTATTTGTAGCCAAAACCAGGAGTGGGTGATAAATACAGAAGTGGAGCATATGGTTCTATTATAGTTTTCCTCTAATTGTTCCACTCCTGGTTTTGGCTACAAATACTGATGAAAAATCCTGACCAAATCCTGATGCAATCCTGAACGTGGACACATACTCTTATGGTCCTGTGACATCGAGCTTCTCTTCTGCTTCTCTTAGTTTTTCACTGAACATTGAGAGCATTAGGGAGAGGAGCTCGTGGGTACATGACTGAGTGTGCAAATCACATATGTCCTTGGCGGAGGGGGGGGCACCAAAATGAATTCTTTCCCCGGGTGCCAGAAACCCTAGATACACCTCTGCTGGTATGCTACTGCGAGCGGTGATTACCGGGTGCGGTGGAGGGAGGTCTGTGCACAGGCAGTGAGGCAGGGACTGAGGGTGTGCACAGAGAGGATGGAGACCCGGAGACTGCCCGTCCCAGTCTACGCCGTAGCCTAGAGCCCTCATTATCATAGGAATATGGCAGTTAATAAATTGCTTTTCTGAAGCTTTATAGTGTAGTTTTAGGTCAGGGAGGGTTGGATAGGGATGAGCTAGCAAGGTGCAGGGACAGGTAATGATGGCTACTTGCGAACATGTGCGGCAATTGCGGTTTTGCACTTACGATGATACATAAAACACTGCTAGTAGTGTTTTTTCTCATTGCTGCAAGTACCGCATTTGCCGGATGGCGGCAAAACCGCAAGAGCCGCACATGTCTGTAAGTCCCATAGGGAATGAATGAGGCCGAACGCAGTGTTGCCCTAAGTGATCCATTACGCGGCAGATGCGGAAAAACTGTCGGATCTGCTGCAAAAGGCGACTTTCACATCAGCGATTTTTGCCAAAGTCACTGCCGATAGTGTCATACTCACCAAAGGGGGAGGCAGCACTAAAAGTGCCTAGGGCAGCAGAAACTCTAAATACGGCCCTGATTTGGTCAGTATTTTACATCAGTATCTGTAAGCCAAAACCAGGAGTGGAACAAATAGAGAAAAAGTATATTAGAAACATATGCACCACTTCTGCATTTATCACCCACTCCTGGTTTTGGCTTACAAATACTGATGTAAAATACTGACCAAATACTGCTAGTGTGACGGCAGCCTAATCCTGAGACTTGGGATTGAGTTCTGTGACTCCTTGCTTGCGCTCTTTGTGCGGTATCGCGGCCCTGTGACGCAACAGGGTTCACTTCCTTCATACAGGGTGAAGCTAACCCGTGTGTGTATCCACATTGTACCGCCATATAGTCCGTCATTACTCAGCAGCACCTTATACCATCTTTCTATTATTTGGTGTGTTCCGCTAGCCCTAATATTACACTAGCGCCAGTGTCTGGCTAGTGATGGTGGACGAACAGCAACCCTTGTGGTACATCCAGCAGCTGGAGGGCAGGTTGGCGGCTCTCGAGCGCACAACCTCAGCTGTGGATGTTACCGCAGTAGCTGTTCAGGCTGCTAGCATGGCTACAGCAACTTTGTCCACTGCCACCCCTGTTCCGACCCTATCTCACCTCCCGCTGCCAGTTAAATATTCTGGTGATAGCAAATCTTGTAGGGGTTTCGTGAGCCAGTGCGGTATACACCTCGAGCTTCTGGCCGCACGTTTCCCCACAGAGCGGGCAAAGGTGGGATTCATTATGTCTTTCCTGTCGGACAGGGCGTTGGAGTGGGCTATGCCGCTGTGGGAGCGTGTCGATCATGTGGTGCAGAGTGCTCGAGGGACCTCGAGGCACCCATGATACGACGTTCCAACTGTTGGCATTGACTTAGGGCTCATCCTCGGTCAGCCATTTTGCCGTCCACTTCCGCACCTTAGCATCTGAGCTGGACAGGTCGGATAAACCCCTCATCCCTGTATTTTGGAGGGGGCTGGCTGACCATGTGAAGGACGCTTTGGCCACTAGGGAGATTCCCGCCACACTGGAGGAGCTAATAGCGGTGTCCACTCGTATTGACCTCCGTTTTAATGAGTGGAGGTTAAAACGAGCACAGTGTAGGCAGAGGTTTTGGCTGGCTCCCACCTTCGCCAAACCTTTGGAATCTCCGGTCCAGGCACCAGAGTAACATGAGGCCATGGAGGTGTCACAAGTGGGATCTAAGTCCCGGACCGCTCGTACATTCAAGGTCTGTTATGTCTGCTGGCAGTCAGGACATCTTGCCACCAGATGTCCCCAGCGGTCGGGGAAATGTCAGCTTCTAGTGGTAGTAGGTGGAGGTACACTAGACACGGTGACGTTTGCCTCCAAATTGTCCTTTAAGGGGACAATTAGCATAGGCTCATCCACTCATTCGGTAGAGCTTTGCCTGGATTCCGGGGCAGAGGGCAATTTTATGTCATCTGCCTTCACCCAACGACACGCAATACCCCTGGTGATGCTCGCCCAACCAGTGACCATACGAGTGGTGAATGTGTCGACACTACCCTCATAGATTACACACCAAACCATTCCATTCTCTTTTTCCATGTCTCCATCTCATCAGGAGATTATTTCCTTATTAGTCATTCCTGAGGGAATTGATGAGGTCCTGTTGGGGATACCATGGCTACGCTACCACTCTCCTCATTTAGAGTGGTCCTCAGGGAGAATTCTGGGATGAAGTAAATCTTGTGAGGGTAGATGTCAGAGGGAGTGCATTCAGGTTGCCACAACTGAGGTGGAAAAAGCAATAGTGTGCAAAAAACACACCATATATATACCCCCTGGCTCAAGACAGAATCAGCTGTGGAGGATATCCACTAATAAAACATAACTTTTAATATTAAATGCTAAAAACTGCACATCCAACAGGACACAAACGAAAAAAACATACAAAGTGCTCAGGTGAACCAGTGCTCAATAAAAAAGAATGGTTGGATCTCACCCAAGCTGCCGGACACTGTATACTTCCGTACGACACAGTAGAGATCCAATTAGATGAGGAGGGGCAGGGCTGAAGTAGTATGTCTACCCTGTAACCCCTCTGTAACTCCTGTCCTGACAAGGACAGGCCCCAAATGGACCTTGCTCTAAGGGACCAGCCCACCCAATATGTGTAAAGGCAGAGTCCCAAAACCTCTTGAAACGTAGAATCTTCCTCCCTACGCGTTTCAACTCCGGTCATGGAGAATCATCAGGGGAGTCATATGGAAAAAAGTGCCAACGGGCACAGAGATGTAAGTCCGTCTAAAATGTGGGGCCTGCAGTGGCTAGGTAACCCACGCTGGAGATGACCGTCTGTGTCCACAGTCTCTGGTAGAGCACTATTGGCCCTATGCGGACGTGTTCTCCCAAAGGGCTTCGGAGACCCATCCGCCTCACCACCCCTATGATTGTCCTATTGACCTCTTGCCTAGTGCAGAGCCTCCCTGGGGTCGAGTCTATGCGTTATCTCTTCCAGAGAAGGAGGCAATGTCCCAGTATATTCGAGAGAATCTGGCAAGTGGATTCATTAGGAAGTCAATGTCACCTGCAGGGGCTGGGTTCTTCTTCATGAGGAAGAAGAGTGGAGAACTACGTTCATGCATAGACTACAGGGGTCTTAACACCATCATCGTTAAGAATAAGTACCCACTACCCCTGACATCTGAGCTCTTTGATAGGCTACGGGGAGCAAGGGTAGTTACTAAATTAGATCTGCATGGTGCTTACAA